>NC_135232.1:76463086-76623086 GCF_051348905.1 Ranitomeya variabilis
TATAGACTGTTCATGTCTTTGTCAGTGGGCGAACGTACAAAATCAGCAAGGGATCAAAATGGGGGTAAATGTTTTTCAGCCCTTGTACTTACTGCATAGCATTTACCAGCCTAGGAGTCCCACTCAGTAAAAATGCTGAAAAATGTTTTCTGAAGCCCTCCTTTATGTGTGTGTAAAGGGTTTATTGCAGTCCCTCCTTCTAATTTTTGGTAGCTCTCGCACTTAGTGCATAGCCTTTATGAGTCTAGGAGTCCCACTAGCTAACAATTTGAACAGAATGTGTATAAGACCCTCCTTTATGTCTATTACAGAGTGTATCAGAGTCTCTGTTCCTTCTAATATTTGGCACTTCTTGCATTGTCCGGATAAGTTTTGTGAGATTCAGAATCCTTCTTTCATAAATTCAACAGGATGTGTGTCACGCTCACGCCCAGACTGGTTGGCGCGGGCGTGCGGGGGTGTGGCCCCACTGGACCACAGACCAAACTTCCCTGGAAGGGGCATAACTAAGTAGCTTCCTAGGTGTTCGCTGGAGCCTCTGATGGTGAGGTCAGACTTGTGCAATAGGAAGCTACCAGGTACCACTCCAGTGTGGTGTCTGGCTGTGGCTGCTGATCCCACTGGGGAACGGAACATAGACAGGCAAGCGGGCACAGCTGGCACAGCTGGCACTCTGGCAGACAGGCGGGCACGGCTGGGACACAGGCAGGCAGATGGGTACAACAGAGACACTGGCAGGCAGGCAGACACGGCTGGCTCTCTGGTAGGCAGGCAGGTACGGCTGGCTTTCTGGAAGGACAGGCGGACAAGACTGGTACACTGGAAGAACCAGTAGGGACCGGTCTGCAGGCAGGTATGTAGAACAGGTAAGAACCTGTTCAGACAGGAGGACTAAATAATAGGTAGAGAAAGACCGCAAGAGCAGATGCAGAGCGAAAGCACAGGAGCTAGAGCCAAGAACAGAAATGCAGGAGGTGGGGCCAAGAACAAGAGTCGGAGCCAAGTCTAGAAACGCAATAGGTGGAGCCAAGTGCAGAAATGCAGGAGGCGGAGCCAAGTGCAGAAACGCAGGAGGCGGAACCAAGAGCTGGAGGCGGAGCCAAGTGCAGAAACGCAGGAGGCGGAGCCAAGTGCAGAACTGCAGGAGGCGAGGCCAAGAGCTGGAGGTGGAGCCAAGTGCAGAAATGCAGGAGGCAGAGCAAAGAGCGGGAGAAGTAGAAACGCAAGGAGCAGAGCCAGGTAGAACCACAAGAAGCGAAGCCACAGAGCGAGAGCTGAGCAGAGCCACAGAGCAGGGCCACAGAGTGAACAGCAAAGTCAGAGTACAGAGAAAAGCTAAAGAGAGCAGAGCTGAGAGCAAAGCCACAGAGTGCAGAGCTGAGAGCAGAGCAAAAACACAGAGTGCAGAGCAAGATCACAGAATGCAGAGCAAGGAGCAAAGCAAGGTCGCAGAGAGCGGAGCCGAAAGCAGAGCAAAGCAAGACACAGAGGGCAGAGCAGAGCAAAGCAAGACACAGAGTACGCACAGCAGAAAAAGCCAACAAAAACAGGGATATAAACGGACACAGGAACGGGACTAGACTAAGACAGAGTCTTGAACGAGACTAGGCACAGAGACATGGACACAAGCCAGGGTACGACGCCCCTCTGGGTGGCGGACATAGGCCAGGGTACGAAGCCCCACTGGGTGGCTACACAGAAAACAGACCAGGGTACAACACCCCCTGGGTGGCAGACATGAGACTAAGCGAGACAGGGCCTGGCACCTCAGCAGCTAAGAACTGACTGAGGGAGTAAGTTGCACAGGCCCCCACCAATGGGTGGGGATGTCTTAAATACAGGAAGCCTCATGGCGATTGGCCAGGGACACCTTAGCAAGGTGCACAGAGTCTCTATAAGAAACAGGAGTTGCCGGCGTCGCCCCCCTATGCACACAGACAGAGCATGCACAGAGCAAACAGCAGACATGAGGCACACAGCATGGAGCTGGCAGCAGAGAGAAGTCACAACAAGGCCCAGAGAAGTAAGTGAGTTTGAGAGTAATGCAGGTGGGGGATGGGAGGTCATGCAGTGAGTTGTTACAATGTGTCTGACCATATCACACACCTCATAACAAGACAAGATTTTAAAATGTTAAATTACATTTACCGGTGACTACCAGTGGGTGCAGTTCTATTTCCCCCTCTACTATGTCATTTACTCTAGTCACAGGCGATGGGGAAAAACAGTAAGAGATGGCCTGGCTATTAAGAGGTGGAGGAGGCGGTGTTTTTTCTTTTCTCTTTTTAATTTTGCTTTATATACAAGTCAATATACAGGACAAACAAGGAGAGAACAAACCGTCCAAAAAGTCCAAAATCGAAGCTATGGATACAATTTATGTTTATTACAAAAATCAAAAAGCTGGGCGCCACACTGCCTGGGGTCCTCTGCTTATCTTGCTGCAGTGAATGTAGTTTATACTGTTATTTTACCACACTTTACCTATTTCTATGATCACTCTGCATTGTATATAGTTGCATTATGTAATCTGCTGCAGTTGCGTTCAAAAGTTTACATACCCCGGCAGAATTTTTGCTTTCTTGGCCTTTTTTCAGAGAATATGAATGATAACACCAAAACTTTTTCTCCTTTCTCCACTCAATAAAACATCCATCAAGAAAAATGTTTAGGAAATATTCTTTCCTGTATACTGACAAGATAAAATGGAGATGAAGGGAACACAAACAGGGGTATGAAGGGTTATGACACAAACAGTTAGTAAACAATGTATAAAAAAAATGTGTAGAACTAACATAACAATGTCATACTACAAACTATGTAGGATAGTGAAGGCAAAACCAGAAAGACGGTAAAAATACTGGAAATTTAAGGAGAGAACAAACTGACCAAAAAGTCCCGAATCCAAGTTATTGCTACAAATTAGGGAGGTAACAAAAATGTACAACAAAGCAGGGGCGCACATGCAAGATAGATGAGGAATATTAAAATGTTTGCAACATAGAAAATAAGGGGTCATACCACATGTCAACCTGATATAAAGACATATACTGTATACTGCATTGTGTATCTATTACATTGCATGCAGCCCAGAAATTTACAGGAACTGGAGACTTTTTGCCAAGAAGAGTTGGAAGTTTTATCGCTTGAGAAAATAAAGGACCTGATCCACAACTACCACAAATGACTTCATGCTGTCATTGATGTTAGAGGGGGCAATACGCGGTATTAAGAAATGGGGTATGTGAACTTTTGATCACGGTCATTTGGATGTTTTGGGTTGTCATTATGATTTAAAGAGAAAATACAGTAGTTTGACAATAAATGGCTTCAGCCAACCACTAACCATGAATGTTTTATTGAGTGGAGAAAGGAGAAAAAGTTTTGGTTTTATCATTAATATTCTCTGAAAAAAAGGCCAAGAAAGCAAAAATTCTGCCGGGGTATGTAAACTTTTGAGCACAACTGTATATCAGGAAAGGTAGGATGCTGACTCTTGTTATAGAGGTAATGTCAGTAATGTTTTAGTAGAAGCAGATATTACCAATAAGTCATTATGAGTAGACATTATCATACTAAAGACATCTGGCACTGCAGGTAGAACTAGGCTTTTCTTCAACCAGCACAAAGATTATGTTCATCGTCTTCCCTTAGTATCTAAATATCCTGTCTAGAGTGAGTTGTAGGTGTGCCCCTTTTGCACTCATATCTGAGGGTTGTCTCAACTACATAAATGGGTAAAATGTAATAGTTCTTGTTAAAAAAAAAGCAACTTTACAATTTACTTTAAAAATACTCTCTGCTCTCAAGGGCAAAGGGATTTTTGATTCTAGAATTTGCAACCTGTTGTTTAAATCACTGGCCACTTCTGCAGTCATTCCGAGGTAGCCGGTTTCCTAGGCAAGGGATGTGCTTTCAACGCCTTTGCTTGCAGCACGGAAAAGCAGACAGTTTGGATTGGTGGCATAGCCATGTTCCTTGCCCAACTGTCAGTCCTGCTTCTGAAGGTCGAAGAAGAAAATATTACTTAAAGTTCTTTTGGGTTATGGGATGCTAAATGAACCAATGCATAGTTATAATTGAGAAATATACATTAAAGATAATTCTTTACTTTTGACCATTGAATCCTTCTTTAATCCTATGACTGGCTTATGTAATGCAATGTAACACGACGTACATTTATAATATCATGTGTATATAATCTCTCTATACATTGAATGATCTTTTGCTGTGTCAGTAAGTACAAGGCTTTTCCCTTATTTATCAGGTATTTCATGATGGGGAGTAGCTGGCTAGTTTGTTTTTCAGTAGGATTACTACTCAGGAAGTCTGGTGGGTAGGAAAATATCCCCTTCCACAATCACAACTTCACTGCAAGTATATCAAGCTCTCAAAATCTACTTATGCTATACACACTAAAAGCACAAATACATATATGGTATATACAAACATGCACACATACATACACATACATAAATTGTAGCTATACATGTACATACAAACACATGAACATACACAGAGTTCAGCAGAAATGAGTAAACCCCCAACAGAATTGTCGAAAAACCGTTAGTTTAATTTCAGAATAAACTTTTTCTGTGGTATGCCATATGCCATAATTGAAGCAGGGGCCATTAATTGCAAACAAGATTTGCTATTTTTCACACCCCAAAAAAGTTATTTTTCTAATAAATTAATTCAACGCCATGTTGAAAAAATGAGTACACAATTAAAGTCTTAAGAGCAAAGCAAAAGTTTAGAATATAAAATTCTAATTAACAAGAATTCAACCAAAGCTAGGTCTAATAATTACAGAGGATATCTGGAACTTTTGAAAAAAAAAGCATGTAGTTGCTTATAGAGGTAGCTACTTGGCTGTGTTACCCGGCACTGCTCATTGACTGCTCCTGCCAGAGATTTGGCTGCTCCCTGTCAACAGAGCAGCAGTTTGTCTTCCTGTTGACAGGGCAGAACTATTGGTGTCATACTGATTGAATGCTGGCTCCGGATGCTTAATTTGGGGAAGCCGTCAGTCAATCAGCATGACACCAGCAGTCCCGCCCTGTCAACAGGAAGACAAACTGCTGCTCTGTTGACAGGGAGTAACTGAATCTCTGACAGGAGTGGTCAATGACCAGCGGTGTGTACAATAGGCAGGTAGTTGCCTCTGTTAGCAACTGCATGCCTTTTTTAAGTCTCTGATATCCTCTTTAAACAGGTGTTCCGCAGACAGTTGATTATGAAAGGGCATAGCTTAACAAAGAAAGCCCCTTCTGATTCCCATTTTATGCTGTCAGCAATGGCACCACATAGAAGAGAAATGTTACACAATAATTCCATTACACAAGAAAGGTGAAAGCTACAGAAGATTAGTAAAGCTTTACTTATCAATCAGAACACTGAAGCAAAAGTGATGCAAAATTTAACGAGATGGAACTACAACCATCTCAAAGAAATGTCAAGGCTAACCACAGAAGTAAAACAACCAAACAGGAGCGTCTTCTAATGAAAAGGGTTAAAGAAAATTGACATGCAAGTTCACTTCATTTAGTTAAAGAAGTAGAAAGCCAAACGGGGGTGTTTCCCAAGATTCAGGTCTATCAGTCTTTTAATATTTGTATACATAGGCTCTCTGACTAAGCACTCCACCCATCAGTTTCTGGTGGTTTTAATCACAGCAGGATCCTACCTTCCCATAAAATTGTAGTCTATCATACCATGTGAGGAATCACTTTAGGATCGGTTCCCAGCAGAGAGAATCACCTTATAAAGGCTGCTAGGGACACATGAATTGGCCAATTTATGCTCTAAGTATTCTCTATTTTTCCTATTTTCTAGAGCTGTAATGCAATTCAAATTTCATATATTTCATGTTTGCATGCTATAGCGCTACAGAGAGCTACTTTATTTGTTAGTTATATATGTTATATATAGAGATGGCTACTCTTAGTAAGCATCTGTACACACCTGTTTTCTGTTTTTAGTTTTTGTTTCAGTTGTCTACTTTAGATATCATATACCCTAATGACCAACCAAACTGCCTGCTTTAGTTATAGCAGGTTATCAAGCAAGTTATCTTCGGTTATAGTTTAGAACCTATAAATAGCAACATCGCAACTTAGCAATTTCAGTTTATGTAAATTAAGTTTCAGATTGGTTGAAGGGGGAGTATCGTCAATATTAAAAAAAAGAAATAATATATATAAAAAAATTTAAAAAAGTAAAAATACCAAAAATGTTTTGCAACTGTTTGACTAGTCACACTTTACATTCGTAGATGCCAAAATAATACAGCTGGTTGTTGTTTTTATGACTAGCTAACTATGTAGAGACCTCTTTACTTTGGGATAAGCATTTTTTGTTAAGGGTGGGAAAATATTAAACCAGAAATATATCTACCACCTTCACCCTCCCCAAAAAAAGAAATAGTGAAAAAGAATATATAAACACAGTTACACACATTTTACTTTTTGCCTACTTATTTCAATATTCCAATTTGGCACCTATCTATACTATGGTCTGTTACAGCATTTTTAAGTCTTCTTACCTTCTTACATTATTTTTTATGTGGTCCTTTTTGGCCAGGGTGAATTTATGTGCTTTCAATCAAAACTTGGAAATACATTATTGCCGTATTCATAAATTGAGACATTTACCTGTGCAGGTTTGTTTTGCCACACCTATTTACATTGTCAAATTGGAGATACATACATTCCAGAAGGATATTAAAGGCAGGCTGTTGTTGAATTATCCTTTTCGTCCATCACATGATCCTGCTAGTGCTAAGCATTTATGTTAATTGCTATATTTCTCGTCAACAAAGTTTATAAACAAATTAAACATAGTCCTTGTGTCCAAAATGTATGCTAAACAAAATGATAGCACTGGCAATGAACATGGCAGTTTCATAGAACAGAAACATAATTTCAAGAATAGGTATGTAACTGCTCGCAGCACCTCTTACACAGCATAAAACTATATATTCCTGTAGTAGTAGTATTATGAAAAGCAGTTCAAACTTCACCTCTTTTGCCTTTAGTGAGCATATTAGCATGGAGAAAGCAGTGAGTGTATTGGAGTTCATGTCCAATCACTCATCTCATCACATCAAGATGATGTAGCCTCTGACAGTGACACTATCATCTGGAGACATTCTTCTGCTCAGTCCACCTCTTCCTCCTCCAGTAAGGCTACTTTCACACATCCGTCGGCCCGATGTACCGATGGACGTTGTGCACAATTGTGCACAACGTGGGCAGCGGATGCAGTTTTACAAGGCATCCGCTGCCCATTGTGATGAGCGGGGAGGAGGGGGCGGAGTGTTGTGAACTCTGTTTTCAGGCTCCCTCTTGTGGTCACTGGTGGTATTGTGTGACTTTTGCTTTGGGCTCCCCCTGGTGGCTTTGTTTGTTATCCTGCTGGTCTCTGGCTATCAGCTGGTTCGTTATCCTCTGGGATGTTCCTATATAGCTCTGTTTTACTTCCACTTGTTGCCGGCTGTCGATGTAATCAGTGCTACTCAGATTCCTTCTGACTACCTTGCTCCCAGTCCATCCAGGACAAGCTAAGTTTTGTTTGCTCATTTTTTGATCAGCAGTGTTTATCTTGTTTTCTTGTCCAGCTTGCTAAAATGTGATTCCCTCGCTTGCTGGATGCTCTAGTGGACTGAGTTTCTCCCCACACACCATTAGTTGGTGTGTGGGTTCTTGAAATCTCAGGATGGATATTTTGTAAGGGTTTTTTATTGATCGCATAGACCCCTGCTCTATTTTCTGCTTTCTAGTACTAGTGGGCCTCTTTTGCTGAATCTGATTTCATCCCTACGTATGTGCCTTCTTCTTACTTCACCGTTAATATTTGTTGGGGGCTTCTATATCTTTGGGGATTATTTCTCTGGAGGCAAGCGAGGTCTTTCTTTCTCTTTAGGGGTAGCTAGTTCCTCAGGCTGGCTCGAAACGTCTAGGAATTTTTTAGGCACGTTCACCGGCTACCTCTAGTTGTGTTGGATAGGTTCAGATTTGCGATCAGTCCAGTTACCATCTCCCTAGAGATTGTCCTTAGTTTATTCACTTGCTGGTCTATTCGTGATCCTCAGCCACTGAGGATCATAACAGCGGAGTGCATGCGCGGTCAGAAATGGTGGACACGTAGCACGAAAAAAACATTACATTGAACTATTTTGTGCATCGCGTCCGCCAAAACAGGACGGATCTGTCGCACAATGGATGCGACGTGTGCCCATCCATCGCGATCCGTCGCTAATACAAGTCTATGGGCAAAAAACGCATCCTGCAAGCACATTTGCAGGATCCATTTTTTGCCCATAACGATGGATTGCGACAGCCTTAGTGCTGTACGTAGTGCAATTTCCAATCCATCAATGACTCCTGTTTCTGTTCTGTTCAATAGTTCCCTAACCCACATCACACTGAGGGTTAAGGAACATACTACACCTAAAAAACTGCATTCAGTTGATTTTTTAGAAGAGGTGAACAGTCAGTCTTTGTTTTCGGTAAATGTGGTTCCAAAACAGGTGGATCAAACACCAAGTGAATAAAACCATTATAACGTCAAGCCTATTGCAGGCTCTACAAGCCGTGGTGAAAGTGATGTTGTCAGTAGTAGTACTCTGAACCAGGGCAAATATCTGGGTGAAAATCCAGCAGAGTGAAATAGAGGTTGGCAAGGAGCACTGGTTATTTCCCACTCTGAGGCATCTGTCCATTGAATCAGGGATGATGATGATGATGATGAAGATGATGATGATTCTGTGTTGGACAAAACCTGGAAACCAAACGAATGATGAGGAGGTGAGATCATCAGAGGAAAAAGTTGTTGGCATTGGAAAAATATAGTGCAGGTGATGTGCAACAAAAGATCCCCTGGGGCCAAAACAGTTTTTTCTGCTTTAAGATCTGAAACAGGTGATGCCACACGTAAGAAAAGGCTCCTAAAGGTCTGGACGCGGTGGTGGGGAGTTGTATGTTCAGGATTCATGTGTGTTTCATGCATTGCTGACTGATCATTCTTTGTAACTCTGCAGGCTCAGCAAGAAAAATGTTTCAGTGGAAATTCCGGCTTTTATAGACTTAGAACTACAGCTCTCCATCCGCAAATGAAGCGACATCACCTGCTCATTTGGCAAAGTCAAGCCAATGAGCAATCAGAGCAAGATTCAAGTTGTCCTCCTCCTCTTTCTCACAATGCTCATCTTTCTGTCAGCCGAGCTTCACTATTAAATACTACATTGTCAGTGTCATCATCACCATTGTCATGATTGTCTTCCTTCTCTAACACATTTCACATTCCAAGTAGGTCTCCTGAAATCAATGAAACAATGGGGCTCTTGGTCATACTGGTGAGCATGGCAAGCTGTTTGCTGCAATGCTTGTGGGAGGACAGTAGAATTGTTAACATGAAGAATAGTTATGGGAACTAGATAGTAACACTTTCAGACCCTCACATTGCTGTGTGCTAGGTTCATTTTATGGTGCACTTTTGTGGCACTTTTCAGGCAGTTTTGCAGTGCTTTTTCAGTGAAATGACATGTTTTTTAACCATTTCAGGATTTCCAAACACTGAAGTTTTTAAAAGTAGTGACATAAGATGAAACATGTTCACAGCAATGTAAATGTCAAAATATTGGCAATTACTGCAGGGTCTTCCTCTTGCAAATTTGGCCACCTGAAAAATGTGTCATGTGCATAAAGTCCAACTCTCCAATCAAACTTTATAGCTTTTGAACTATTCATGGTTTTTGCAAAACTCAGTGAGAATACACCCAAGGGGTATGTGGAGGAAATGCAATGCCCCCTAGGGCCATGGCGTACTCAGAACCGGGTCCGGCGGTTCTTCAGGGAGTTGTCACGGCAGCGGTGACCCGGCCCGTGGCCCTGGGTGCGCAATAAAAACGATGAGATAAGGTTTATAGGGGACTTAACGTGATGCCACCTGTGGTGTTCGGCAATGGATTGCCGACGCTGCCTAAGGGGACCGCTGGGGCCGATGGTGATGCAGCTGGAATGGTTCTGCTCCCCACAGGTGGAGCGGGCTCCCAGTGCTACCGATATAGTTTTGTAAAGGATCGTGGTTGTTGGTGTGCAGGATGGAGGGTGCGGGAAATGACTGGAGGACACAAGAACTGTAGTTTTCTTTACCTTTACTTGGTAGTTGAAGGTGCAGTCCGGGGCATGGGTAACAGGTGATGATGGGAGTCCAGGCAGCCTGGAAGCAACCTAGGATCAACTTTGCCAGGTGGGGTTGGAGGCCTTCCTACTGCGCTGTTCTCTTAGGTCCTTGCTGCTCTAAGCTCTGCTCAAGTTCCTCTCCTGCGTGTTGCTTCTAACCTGTATGGCAGACAGCATGAGCTTATCATGAGCACTGCCTTTTCACTGGCAGCCCCGGCCTCTGCTGCGGTGCCTCTGGGTGTTCGGTGTGGCCAGGGAGCTTGCAGTCCCCCTGCCCTCCAAATTTGACTGTCAGTGCATACAGCACCCACACAGCCAAGGAATCTGGCATCCTCATTGTCAGCGCTCAGCTCTGGGGTGAGCTTGGTTACAGCTCCACTCACCAGATTCTCCTCAACTTCTCTCCTCTCACTCCCTCAGACCCAGACTAGACTCAGACTAACTAACTATGCCTCCAGGCCAGAACTTATAGGGAAGCTCCTGTGAAACCAGGTGTTAGAGCTCCCCCTTCTGGTCTGGAGTAAGGAAAAGTGTTGGATGCTGGTGTTACCTGCAAGGGGACCCCTCCTTTCTTCCACGCATGACATCACCGCCTGTGAGGGAGGCAATGCCACTGTGGCAACTGGACTCCTGGGGTGCCACAGAAACTCTCCAATTCATCCCTAAAAAATTTAAAACTCCTCAAAAACTTTGAGGTTCTGCTCTGATTCAACTTCAAATACTCTTCAAAAAGACTCTGTGTGTACACTGTCTATTTCAGGTGGATTTCACTAAAAATGGACATAATGCACAGCAATTTCAAAACCTCATTGTTGTGCACATGCATGTTCTGTCTTCTGTCATGTCTTTTAAGTGCTTCAAGATTCAAAAACGCTAAAGTTGTTAAAAAAAACTTGAAATACTCATTTTTTGAAAAGACACCATTTCTCAATACTTGAAAATATGGAGTAAAATATTTGGCAGCTGCTGCAAGAACAACAACATTTACACCCATTCACTTGTATTGTAAAGTACAGACCATCTTCCGAGCAGAAAATACCAGAAGAATGGATGTCACTTCTTTCAACCGCTTGGCAGTTTTAGAAACTTGAAGTGGTTAAAAGACGTTGAGAAGCCTGAATATTTAACCCCTTCCCGACATGCGCCGTACAAGTACTGCGCTGCCGGCACTGCATTACTGACAGCCGCAGTACTAGTACGGCGGCTCGATCACCGCGGTCTCGCGCTAAGCGCCGCGGTGATTGGGTGCGGGTGTTAGCTGTATATGACAGCTGACACCCCGCAGCAATGCCCACGATCGGCGCTATCGCCGATCGCGGGCATTTAACCCCTCTGATGCCGCTGTCAATAGTGACAGCGGCATAGAGGGGGATCGCGCAGGGACGGGGGCTCCCTGCGCTCTCCCACCGGAGCAACGCGATGAGATCGCGCTGCTCCGGTGACCTGGAAGGAGTCCCCGGATCCAAGATGGCCGCGGGACTCCTTTCGGGTCATGAGATGACCCTGCTTGCCGGCGTCTGCTGAGAATCCTCATAGCAGGCGCCGGCAAGCCTTTGGAACGTGCCTGTCACATCGGTGATCAGACAGAGTGCTGTGCACACTGTCTGATCACCGATCTGTGATGTCCCCTCCTGAGACAAAGTAAAAAAGTTAAAAAAAAAATTTTTCCACATGTGTAAAAAAAAATTAAAAAAAATTCCTAAATAAAGAAAAAAAAAAAAAAATCCCATAAATACATTTCTTTATCTAAATAAAAAAAATCACACAATAAAAGTACACATATTTGGTATCGCCGCGTCCGTAACGACCCCACCTATAAAACTATATCACTAGTTAACCCCTTCAGTGAACACCGTAAAAAAAAAAACGCTTTATTCTCATACCGCCAAACAAAAAGTGGAATAACACGCGATCAAAAAGACGGATATAAATAAGCATGGTACCGCTGAAAACGTCATCTTGTCCCGCAAAAAAAAAGCCGCCATACAGCATCATCAGAAGAAAAATAAAAAAGTTATAGCTCTCAGAATAAAGCGATGCAAAAAATTATTTTTTTATATAAAATAGTTTTTATTGTGTAAAAGCGCCAAAACATAAAAAAATTACATAAATGAGGTATCACTGTAATCGTACTGACCCGAAGAATAAAACTGCTTTATCCTTTTTACCAAAGGCGGAACGGTATAAACGCCCCCCCTAAAAGAATTTCAGGAATTGCTGATTTTTGTTCATTCCGCCTCCCAAAAATCGGAATAAAAAGCGATCAAAAAATGTCATGTACCCGAAAATGGTACCAATAAAAACGTCAACTCGTCCCGCAAAAAACAAGATCTCACATGACTCTGTGGACCAAAATCTGGAAAAATTATAGCTCTCAAAATGTGGTGATGCAAAAACTATTTTTTGCAATAAAAAGCGTCTTTTAGTGTGTGATGGCTGCCAGTCATAAAAATCCGCAAATAAACCCGCTATAAAAGTAAATCAAATCCCCCTTCATCACCCCCTTAGTTATGGAAAAATAATACAATTTAAAAAAATATATTTATTTCCATTTTCCCGTTAGGCTACTTTCACACTAGCGTCAGTACGGGGCCGACGCATACTGTGCAAGCGCCGCACAACGGGGGCAGCGGATGCTGTTTTTCCACGCATCCGCTGCCCCATTGTGAGGTGCGGGGAGGTGGGGGCAGAGTTCCAGCCGCGCATGCGCGGTCGGAAATGGTGGACCGTCGGCACAAAAAAAGTTACATGTAACGTTTGTTGCTGCCGGCGGTCCGCCACAACACGACGCAACCGTCGCACGACGCTTGCGACGTGTGTCAATATGTCGCTAATGTTAGTCTATGGGGAAAAAACGCATCCTGCAGATGACTTTGCAGGATGCGTTTTTTCGCCAAAAAGACGCATTGCGACGTATGCAAAAAAAACGCTAGTGTGAAAGTAGCGCTAGGGTTAGGACTAGGGTTAGGGCTAGGGTTAGGGTTGGGGTTAGGGCTAGGGTAAGGGCTGGGGTTAGGGTTGGGGTTTCAGTTAGAATTGGGGAGTTTTCACTGTTTAGGCACATCAGGGGCTCTCCAAACGCGACATTTTTCGTATTTCAGTGCCACGATATTTCAGTGCCACGAATTTCAGTGCCACGAATTTCAGTGCCACGTATTTCACGCATGCGTTTTACCGCGTTTACATGCGTTTTTTCACACATGCGTTTTTTAAAAAAACGCATTTAGATAAAAACGCAAGTGTGAAACCAGCCTTACCCTTGGGAAAATAAAAACGTGGGGGCTAAAATATAATTTTCGTGGAAAAAAATATATTTTTTATTTTCGCGGCTTTGCGTTATAAACTGTAGTGAAACACTTGGGGGTTCAAAGTTCTCACAACACATCTAGATAAGTTCCGTGGGGGGTCTAGTTTCCAATATGGGGTCACTTGTGGGGGGTTTCTACTGTTTAGGTACATCAGGGGCTCTGCAAATGCAACAAGACACCTGCAGACCAATCCATCTAAGTCTGCATTTCAAACGGCGCTCCTTCCCTTCCGAGCTCTGCCGTGCGCACAAACAGTGGTTCCCCCCCACATATGGGGTATCAGCGTACTCAGGACAAAATGGACAACAACTTTTGTTGTCCAATTTCTCCTGTTACCCTTGGGAAAATAAAAACGTGGGGGCTAAAATATAATTTTTGTGGAAAAAAAAAATTATTTTCGCGGCTTTGCGTTATAAACTGTAGTGAAACACTTGGGGGTTCAAAGTTCTCACAACACATCTAGATAAGTTCCGTGGGGGGTCTAGTTTCCAATATGGGGTCACTTGTGGGGGGTTTCTACTGTTTAGGTACATCAGGGGCTCTGCAAATGCAACAAGACACCTGCAGACCAATCCATCTAAGTCTGCATTTCAAACGGCGCTCCTTCCCTTCCGAGCTCTGCCGTGCACCCAAACAGTGGTTCCCCCCAATGTATGGGGTATCAGCGTACTCAGGACAAATTGGACAATAACTTTTGTGGTCCAATTTCTCCTGTTACCCTTGGGGAAAAAAAATTGCGGGCTAAAACATCATTTAGTGGAAAGAAAAAATTATTTTTTAATTTTCATAGCGCTACATTCTAAACTTTAGTGAAACAATTGGGGGTTAAAAGTGCTCACCACACATCTAGATAAGTTCCTTAGGGGGTCTTCTTTCCAAAATGGTGTCACTTGTGGGGGTTTCCACTGTTTAGGCACGTCAGGGGCTCTCCAAACACGACATGGGTTCCGATCTCAATTCCAGCCAATTTTGCATTGAAAAGTCAAATGGCGCTCCTTCCCTTCCGAGCTCTGCCATGCGCCCAAACAGTGGTTTATCCCCATATATGAAGTATCAGCGTACTCAGGACAAATTGCACAACAACTTTTGGGGTCCAATTTATCCTGCTACCCTTGGGAAAATAAAAAATTGGGGGCAAAAAGATCATTTTTTGTGAAAATTAATATTAATTTTTTTTTACGGCTCTACATTATAAACTTCTGTGAAGCACTTGGAGGTTCAAAGTGCTCACCACACATCTAGATTAGTTCCTTAGAGGGTCTACTTTCCAAAATGGTGTCACTTGTGGGGGTTTCCACTGTTTAGGCACGTCAGGGGCTCTCCAAACACGACATGGGTTCCGATCTCAATTCCAGACAATTTTGCATTGAAAAGTCAAATGGCGCTCCTTCCCTTCCGAGCTCTGCCATGCGCCCAAACAGTGGTTTATCCCCATATATGAAGTATCAGCGTACTCAGGACAAATTGCACAACAACTTTTGGGGTCCAATTTATCCTGCTACCCTTGGGAAAATAAAACATTTGGGCAAAATATCATTTTTTGTGAAAATTAATATTATTTTTTTTTACGGCTCCACATTATAAACTTCTGTGAAGCACTTGGAGGTTCAAAGTGCTCACCACACATCTAGATTAGTTCCTTAGAGGGTCTACTTTCCAAAATGGTGTCACTTGTGGGGGTTTCCACTGTTTAGGCACGTCAGGGGCTCTCCAAACACGACATGGGTTCCGATCTCAATTCCAGACAATTTTGCATTGAAAAGTCAAATGGCGCTCCTTCCCTTCCGAGCTCTGCCATGTGCCCAATCAATGGTTTACCCCAACATGTGGGGTATCGGCGTACTCAGGACAAATTGTACAACGACTTTTTTGGTCCAATTTCTCCTGTTACCCTTGGTAAAATAAAACAAATTGGATCTGAAGTAAAAATTTTGTGAAAAAAAAGTTAAATGTTCAATTTTTTTTAAACATTCCAAAAATTCCTGTGAAGCACCTGAAGGGTTAATAAACTTTTTTAATGTGGTTTTGAGTACCTTGAGGGGTGCAGTTTTTAGAATGGTGTCACTTTTGGGCATTTTCTGTCATATAGACCCCTCAAAGTCACTTCAAGTGTGAGGTGGTCCGTAAAAAAAATGGTTTTGCAAATTTTGTTGCAAAAATGAGAAATCGCTTTTCAACTTTTAACCCTTATAACTCCCTAACAAAAAAAAATTATGTTTCCAAAATTGTGCTGATGTAAAGCAGACATGTGGCAAATGTTGTTTATTAACTATATTATGTGATATAACTCTCTAATTTAAGGGCATAAAAACAAAAAATTTGAAAATTGCGAAATTTTCATAATTTTCGACAAATTTCTGTTTTTTTCACAAATAAATGCAAGTCATATCGAAGAAGTTTTACCACTATCATAAAGTGCAATATGTCACGAGAAAACTATCTCAGAATCACCAAGATCCGTTGAATCGTTTCAGAGTTATGACCTCATAAAGTGACAGTGGTCAGAATTGTAAAAATTGGCCGTGTCAGTTAGGTGAAAACAGGCTTCGGGGTGAAGGGGTTAAACAGCAAGTTGTCTCTGCATAGAATTGCTGATGTTCATTCTTTAGAACATTTCATGCAGTTTAGGCAGTGGAATCTGTTTCAAAAAGATGTCTTGTATGCATTCCAAGTTTCTGCTTCAAAAACTTCACAAAACTCCATATGCACATAGCCTTAGGACATGTGCGCAACGTGTCATTTATAGGCCATTGCAGCTGCAGAGTCTTCAAGGTATAGCCAATTCTGGAAAACACTGGTGCTCGAGAGAGCTACAATATTAGCTTTGCCGTCATTCTTGCTGTGGCTCCGCCATCAGTGGCTTTCAATGTATATTGTGAAGTATAAGCATGTAACTTCTTTTAATTGCTTCAGGGTTTCCGAAGCAAAATGGCATATGGAGGGACATATTATGGATACAATGTCTATGTGACATTGTTGTGCATTATGTTCATTTTATGGTGTACATTGGTGGTGCTTTTTCAAGTGGATTCTGGGCAGAATTCCCAGGAAAAAGATGTTATGTACACATAACCTTAGGGATTTCTAAGAGAGAGAAATAGAGGACTCCTCTGACCTTAAAAAGTTAAACTCTACAGGAGAGAGAGAGAGGACCACACTGACCATAAGAGCTTACACTCTATATGAGAGAGAGAGAGGACCCCACTGACCATAAGAGCTTACACTCTATATGAGAGAGAGCGAGAGGACTCTGCTGACCCTAAGAGCTTACACTCCACAGGAGAGAGAGGACCCCACTGATCATAAGAGCTTACACTCTATATGAGAGAGAGAGAGGACCCCACTGACCATAAGAGCTTACACTCTACAGGAGAGAGAGAGGACTCCGCTGACCATAAGATCTTACACTCTATATGAGAGAGAGAGAGGACTCCGCTGACCATAAGAGCTTACACTCTACAGGAGAGAGAGGACCCCACTGACCATAAGAGCTTACACTCTATATGAGAGAGAGAGAGAGGACTCCGCTGACCATAAGAGCTTATACTCTACAGGAGAGAGAGAGGACTCCGCTGACCATAAGATCTTACACTCTGTATGAGAGAGAAAGAGGAATCCGCTGACCATAAAAGCTTACACTCTACAGGAGACAGAGACTTACCTAGTGACTCTGGAGATTACTCTGCATTACAATCTGTTCTCCACTAGGAATCGCTGATCTGTGATGGCTACGGTACTGACATCCTCTGTATAAGGTAGGATAATCAGCTAGATGTCATAGCTGGCATATATACAATATATGCAGTATACGTTTTTTATTTCAAAGGTGGATCTAACCTTTAAAGGAATAACACAGAGAATAGTAAGGGCTATAAAAAGATAATCTAATGGCATATTTTACAAAGAAAATAAAATAGAAATGCTGACTACCACATTTATTCCACTGATAGACAAAAACTTGACTTAAATTTTATTATGTGTCAGTAAATACACCAATGGTTGGCAGCCGCAGTTAAATGCAGAAGAAAAAGCCAGCGCCGAATGTGAAAAGATTTAGTACAACTCAGGTTTATAAATTGCTCAGTGCATTAAGCGAACATACACACATGACAGATTTACCATTTAAATAAAAACTACATCTCAGAAATATGCATATTATAGCATTTTGACTCGACGCTGCTTAATACTATCAAAATATTACCAGCCACAGTAGGAAGGTTACAAGTTCACACTATTGATTCGAGCAAATGCAGGGGAAAAAAATCCCAAGGTTTGTTTCACTTGCAAGTTTTCTCACCAGCCATTGATTTTAAAGAGGATTGTGCGAGACGGGGAAGAAGAAACAAAAAAAATGAAGGCTGCGGCGCTTCACACTGTAATTCACAGCAGGCAAATAATATTGGAATTTGGAACTTTCAATGTCTTGATTGTCTGGTTGTGATAACGACAAAGAGACAAGGCTTTCATTTTTACAAGCTGCGGCTATTGACTGTGGTTATTTTATTAAAAGCATTTTAACAGTTCTTGGAGCGATCCTTCATATTCTACAAACACCTTAATGTATGTAAATAGGTGTGAACCGCCGAAAAGGGAGAGGGGACGTTCTGTATTTGCAAAAAAAATGTAGCTGCCTCACAGGTGCAAAATGGGGCAATGTAAAAACATTGGACACATGAAAGGCCGGCCGCATTAACAGCTGATCAACAGCTGATTGTTCATGCTGGGAAAGACGCCATCACATGCTCCGCTATTAGCACTACTTGTTGATTCAGACTGGTAAGGAAGAGGAATTCCTCTCCAGACGGACTCTGGCTATTGATGGACATGCCTACTGAAGATAACACGACAGTTACTGTGTTTCTTTGAGCTCCTTCATACTGTGAATCTTATCTGATTCTGGCAACAAAAAAAAAATAGAAAAGAAAGAATTGAAAAAAAAATTGGATATTTGTGTCATAAATTATAAAGCAGAGAAGAAAAGGGCATAAAATAGAATTTTGGGAAATAAGGCTAATCTACAGATAGGCAGAATTCGTACAGGGTAGATCAGTCTTGTTGGTGTCTCCCTTCCCTTCCCTTCATGGGCAGGAAATTGTAGGCAACAGAGACATAATAATCTGGGTGGTGGTGGCCATGATGACAGCAATGCCTACACGAGTTGTATAGGTGCTGCAAGTTACTGCTAATTTGAAGGTTCCTGTTACAGCAGGAAGGGTAGAGACACATAGGAAGTGCTCACAGTGCAGGGACAGGAAAGACCGGCCATGGATAAAATATGGGTTAAAGGAGATGTGTGTCAGTCCATATTTGATAATAATGCTCGGTGTCCACGCTCTCCATAAAGTCCTCTCCAGTCCACTAACTTCACATAACCTAGAAGGATGTTTATCCTCTGCAAGCAGAAATCTTGAAATCCATGAATGATACAAAAGGTATATTGCAGAAGTACATCCCTATATAGTGAACACACTCTGCTTGTGAGTCGCCCGCCTGGGCAGTGGGGTACTCGGTACCGGGTCCGGTCGCTCTTAAAGGGGATGTCGCGGTGGCTGCGACCCGGTCCGTGGCCCTAGGAGCTCACTTAAAAGGGGGAAGGTCTTTAAAGGGATTTTGGTAATAAAGACTATTCGTGACGCCATCTGTGGTTCTTGGTCAGAGGGGACTGATGCTGCTTAAAGGGGTCCTCTGGGGTGTTGTTTTTGCAGCAAGATGGTGATGCTTCCCACAGGTGAAGCGGGGTCCTAAGGGCTCCCAAAGTGTATGGCAATGATGGTGGGTTGCAGGTAAATAACAGATGGCACAGAGTTGTAAAGTCTTTACCTGGTTTACTGGTGGTAGCAGTCCATAGTCCTGGGTACCAGGCACAGGTGGTGATGTGGTCCGGCCGGCTTAGAGGCAGTGGTGGATACCTCTCCCAGGTGAGGTCTGTAAGCCTTCCCACTCCCGCTAGTATGCAAGGTCCCTGCTGCCTGTAGCTTGCTGGCAAAGTCCTCTCCATCCTGTCCTGAGACAGGTACCTGTATGGTGGCCAGCTTGAGACATTTTATAGGGTCTCTATCATGACCCGGGCTCTTCAGGTGCTACTTCGCCTCCAGGCGTGGTGTGGGCAAATAGCATACAGTCCTATGCCCTCCAGTTCTGCTATGTGTCCTAGAGTACAACACAGCCTTGGGCTCCTGGTGCCTGGTCCCTGCGCTTCAGCTCTGAGGATGCCCGGTCACAGTTACCCTCTGAGCCCCTTTGCTTTTTCCACTGTGCTCCTTTCCTCAATAGTTCCATTACATCCAACCCCTCGGGTTCACGTCCTTCCCTGGAGCTGCAGCTCAGTCCTGGCTGCACGGCTCCATTGTCTGCTCTCTGTTCCAGACTTCCTTCTCTCTCTACTCCCTCCAACAGACTCTATAACTCCTCCTCCAGACCAGGATATATCTATCTGAGGGAAGCTCCCCTGAATCCGGGTCCTGAGCTTCCCCTTCTGGCCTGGATTCAGAATGGATTGTGTGTAGCTGCATTACCTGGTAAAGGGAATCCTTCTTGCCTCCAAGCATGATATCGCCCTCCCCAAAAGGAAGGTATCATCACTGTAACAACCGGTTAACTGGGGTGTTACACTTGCTAATAGCAGAATCCATTCCTATCTTAATTGCCTCCCTTTTTTCATCCTTTTTGTCTCAAATTGCAATGAAACTGATAGATATATACAGTGACATGTAAAAGTTTGGTCATCCCTGGTAAAAATTACTGTTATTGTGAACAGTTTTGCAAGTTAGAATCATAGAATGTTAGGCTATGTGCAGAGGTTGAGTAAGTGGATGCAGAAATTTCTGCACCATTTCTGCATCTCTTGGCAGGAAAAACACAGCTGCAAAAACGCTGCATTTTTGCCCTGCATTTTTTGACTGATTTGAAGGAGGTCAATAGTGAGAAATGCAGGGCAAAACACACAGAGAACTGACATGCTACAGATTATTTTCTGCACCAATCTGCAAGTCAAAAAAACTCAACATGTGCATGACACTTCAGATTTCTCATTCACTTTGCTGGCATCAGGACTGCTTCAGGTTTGCTAGCAAATCTGCATGGCAAAAATGCACCAAAAATGCACCAAATCTGCAACATGTGCCCAAGCCCTTGGAAGAGACCTCAAGGGTCATCATGTCCAATCCCCTGCTAAATGCAGGATTCACTAAACCATATCAGTCTGTTTGAAGACTTCCAATGAAGGAGAATTCACCACCTCTCATGGAAGCCCGTTCCACTCATTGATCACCCTCACTGTCAAAAAGTTTTTTCTAATATCTAATCTGTATGTCACAACTATATTCTTGGGTATTCTGAGACCAGGGGCTCCTTCCCTGTCCCTACCGCTGGGGGCGCTCTAGCTTCCCCTGTTCCCCAGATTACTTGTGATGGTGAAGATGCCGAGGCCATGTACCTTGCCTTTGCTCCTGAATCTTCCCACAGTCTCTACCCTTCCCCCACCCATGGATGAGGGGAACTGAAATGTATCGCAATACACCAACCAGACTCACTAGGTAATGCAAACAGGGATAACGGAAAATACCACTCATACAAATATATTCACGTAAACACTGGAGTGTGGAGGGTGGGGAATAACCAAAGTAGGGAGGAATTTAGCACACAACCAAAACCTAGGAACAGTCTCAGATAAATCCATGATATGCCTTCTCAAACAGCAACAGCAAACCACCATTTCCTAACCATGCAGCATGAAGCTATCTCTGGCAATGAGTGCGTGCCAGGGTCAAGAATATATAGGAGAGGAGAGTGGCTAACAGTGAGCAGCTGACAGCCTTCATGCAGGAGAGCTTCCAGGAGCTCTCAACTGAGCAGATTAACCCCTGCACTTCTAAAAGAAACTTGCAGTGCAGAAGTAAGAGAAGTCAGACACTGCGGTCTTCTGGCTCCTCTCTATCGCGTTAAGCCCGTGACAGTGTATCTTCCCCTTTTCAATTTCATTCCATTGCTTCTCATGTTTCCATGTACAAATGAGAATAGGGATGATCCCTTTACACTGTGCACATTGAGACCAGAGTTCTATGTCAACCTCATTGGTCCACAGACTTGTTTCGAAAATGCCTCAGGCTTGTTTGGGTGTTCTTTTGCATACTTTTGCATACTTTCTGGTTACCAGTGTTAAATGTAAAAAAACAAACACTACATACTTACATTCGTGTCCCCCGGCATCCGCTTCCCTGCACTGTGTGAGCGCCGGCCCTAACAGCAGAGCGGTAACGTCACCGCTGTGCTTTGCTTTCCGGCCGGCACTGACACACTCAGTGCAGGAAGCTCTGAGCAGCAGCGCGGACGCCGGGGGACGTGACAGACATCAGAGGGTGAGTATGTAGTGTTTTTTTTTACTTTTACAATGGTAACCAGGGTAAATATCGGGTTACTAAGCGCGGCCCTGCGCTTAGTAACCCGATATTTACCCTGGTTACCATTGTAAAACATCGCTGGCATCGTTGCTTTTGCTGTCAGACACGACGATACACGCCGGTCTGATGACCAAATAAAGTTCTGAACTTTCAGCAACGACCAGCGATATCACAGCAGGATCCAGATCGCTGCTGCGTGTCAAACACAACGATATCGCTATCCATGACGCTGCAACGTCGCGGATCGCTATCGTTATCGTTGTACAGTCGCTTAGTGTGAAGGTACCTTAAGTGAAATTGGATGTCACATACCAGTGTCTACACAAACCATCAAAACAGGTTTGCACGACACTGAGCTTACAAGCCAGATGTCCATCTGCAGGTGTTCCATTAGCCTCACACAACTGGCCTCAAAGACAATCATGGCATACAGCAAGGTGGGAATGTAGACTGGAATGTAGGTTTGTCCTCTTCAGAGGTGAGTCCTGCGATTGCCCTGGATACGAACATAGCCATAGATTGGTGTGACGTCCACATGGCAAACACTATGAAGAGGCCTTCACTAGGGAACGTCACACCAGTCCTACCCGCAGGACTATGGTGGAGTGTGCAATGATGTAAAATAGCTGGATCCCTCTAGCCTTCATTCCAGGTACACTAACAGCTGAACGTTACATTAATTTGTCTGTGGAATCAGTCGAATGGCTATTTCTCTATAGTGTCCCAGGAGCATTTTTTCAGCATGACAATGCCAGGCTGCAGGTTATTCATGCTACTCTTCATTGTGCTGCAGGAGTTTTTAAGTGGCGGACAGCCATCAGCATGGGCACACTGACCGATCTATGGCTAAGCAGCTCCAAACTAAGGCCATATTCACACGTTCAGTATTTGGACAAAACCAGAAGTGTGAAAAATGCAGAAGTGGTGACATGTTTCTAATATACTTTTCAACTGATTGTCCAATTCCTGATATTGTCTTACAAATACTGATATAAAATACTGACCAAATACTGAATGTGTGAGTGTGGCACAATTGTGATGCTCTGTGGGTTCTGTACCACAATTTGCAGTAATTTTTGAGCAATTTCTACTACAGTGGGTCTTCTGTTGTACTGGACCAGGTGGGCTAGTCTTCACTACTCATTTGCATTAATGAGCATTGGACATCCATGAGCATCTTGCCTTTATAGCCAGATAATAATGCCTGACATTTTACTGTATGGCATGATATTTTAGGGATGCTTTAGCCCAATCATCTAGCCATGTCAAAGCCATTTAGAACATAACACATGCCCATTTTTCCTGCTTGCAACACATCAAATTCAAGAACTGACCACCTAATGCCTGATATATTCAATCTCTTGAAAGGTACCATTGTCAGAATATATTCAATTTTATGGCTGATCGTTGTATGTGTCTCCATAGTAACAGACTACAGAGCCAATGTAGTTGGACTCAGAGTTCATGCTTTTTTTATGGATCTTCCACTCCACTAGTTGGTGACAGCTGGAAGAGAGTAATTCTGCTAGATCAGACTACACAGGGATATGTTGCTTAATTTTTTACCGAACATGCATTCAGACAATAAGACAATATGAAAAATGTAGTTGTGAATGGTCGCATAGCCTTTAATGTCAAACTATGAATATTAATGAATGATATACAGTACGTTGGTGGGTTATAACATTATTGATAGTCATATGATATTTTTTATCAGTGAAACTGATTTTAATATTCAGCACCATTATATGGGAAATGGATGATTTCCAATAACAATTAAATTGAATGAGGTGTGTGTGCAATTCTTGTGATGTCAAGTCCTTAAGAAAAAAATAGTAGTAGTAATATTCAGCCTAGCAATATATACTGTATCAAAGATTAAAATCACTTCCACTAGTGTAAGCTAATGTATCAAAGTCACAGGGATCCCCAACAAAATTTTCTGGTTTGACAAAAATTGAGCAATCTGATCCTTACAAAACCTGAAGTCATGAATTAACCTAGAAATGATGTTATGAAAATAAGATATGACATCAGTACAAATGATGATATCACCAGGATAAATCCAATTTTCTGTAGCCTTCAGCTGATATTTAACCTAGAGCATGTAGCTAATAGATGTGTTTGCATCTACATGATACTATATGGAAACATTTGGCTTTGTAGAATAAGACTGCCTATCATGTTTAAAGCATTCAATCAATAGAACCAACAGCATACCTACAGCAAACTGTCATCAGTGTTACTAAGCTTTGAAATGTATTCACTTACTGTGATACGCAGTGTCAGAGGTTTCTGGCAGCTGCTCATTCTCTCTCTCTGAACGAGCTTATTTGCATGTATGTGCATAAATGCTGAAATACTGCAGAAAGGAATATGCAGAATTTCATTAGATGGTCAGATTAAGCAAGTGACAGTAAGATGAGCTTGGAAAACCTATATTTAGCAGTATAGTACTTTTGTACCAGCCTGCAGCATTCTCAGTGCTTTGCTGACGTAGCTTCTCAGACATCTTCCCTCACGTAATCTCCAGTCCTCTGAAGACTTCCTTCTCTCCTCCACACTTATTCGCTCCTGCCCTAAACGCCTCCAAGACTTCTCCCGAATATCCCCCATCCTCTGGAATTCTGTGCCCCAACATGTCCGACTATCAACCACATTCGGATCCTTCAGACGGAACCTGAAAACCCACCTCTTCAAGGAAGCTTATAGCCTGCATTGACCCCGCTGTCTCCTCATCACTACTGGAGTTACTGTGGCACCCCAGAAGTCCGGTTGCCACAGGGGCATTGTCTCTCTCACAGGGGCAATGTCATGCCTGGAAGCAAAGAAGGGATGCCCTTAGCAGGTAACACAAGTATGCAACACATTCCTACTCAAGACCAGAAGGGAGAGCTCTAAACCCAGTTTCAGGGGAGCTGACCTATAAGTTCTAGCCTGGGGGAAGAGTTAGTTAGTCAGTGTGAGGGAGCAGACAGTGAAGGAGGAAGAGGAAAGTGAGGAGAACCTGGGGGATTGGAGCTGTGACTGAGCTCACCCCAGAACTGAGCGCCAAAGACCAGACACCGGAGTCCATGGTTGTGTGGGAACTGCAGGCCCTGCAACTAAATCTGGAGGGCAGGAGATTGCAGGTCTCCTGGCCCCAGCTGACACCCTGAGGCACAGGAGCACACTAGAGCCTGGAGTCACCACGAGGGAGTGACACCTGTAACAGGCTCAAGCTGCCTGCCATGCGGGGAATGTTCTATTTTATGGACAGACAGTAATAGGGACTTGTGGAGAGCTTAAGGCACCAATGACCTAGGGAGCAGCGCAGAGGGAAGGCCTCCAAATCCGCCTGGCTAAGTGGATCTTGAAATGCTTCCAGGCTGCCCAGACCTCCATGATCACCTGTCACCAGTGCCCCGGACTGCACCTGCAATTAAAGGTAAAGAAACTACAGCCCTTGTGTCCTCCAATCATTTCCTGCATCCTCATTCCTGCACCACAACATCCACAATCTCTCATAAATAGTGTTGAGCGATACCATCCGATACTTGAAAGTATCGGTATCGGAAAGTGTCGGCCGATACCGGCAAAGTATCGGATCTGATCCGATACCGATACCCGATACCAATACAAGTCAATGGGACTCAAGTATCGGAAGGTATCCCTGATGGTTCCAAGGGTCTGAAGGAGTGGAAACTCTCCTTCAGGCCCTGGGATCCATACTAATGTGTAAAATAAAGAATTAAAATAAAAAATATTGATATTCTCACCTCTACGACGCAGCCTGGACCTTACCGCTGTGAACCAGCAGCCTTCTTTGCTTAAAATGAGCACGTTCAGCACCTTCCATGACGTCACGGCTTCTGATTGGTCGCGTGCCGCTCATGTGACCGCCACGCGACCAATCAGAAGCCGTGACGTCATCCCTCAGGTCCTAAATTCCTAGAAGGGAATTTAGGACCTGAGGGATGACGTTGCGGCTTGTGATTGGTCGCGTGGCGGTCACATGAGTGGCACGCGACCAATCAGAAGCCGTGACATCATGGAAGGTGCTGAACGCGCTCATTTTAAACAAAGAAGGCTGCCGGTTACCAGCGGTGATGTCCAGGGGCCTCCGGACAGGTGAGTATATCAATATTTTTTATTTTAATTCTTTTATTTTACACATTCATATGGATCCCAGGGCCTGAAGGAGAGTTTCCTCTCCTTCAGACCCTGGGAACCATACACTGGAAACTTCCGATTCCGATTCCCGATACCACAAAAGTATCGGATCTCGGTATCGGAATTCCGATACCGCAAGTATCGGCCGATACCCGATACTTGCGGTATCGGAATGCTCAACACTACTCATAAACTGTTCTGGTAGCCTTGGGGCCCTGCTCCACCTGTGGGGAGCAGAACCATCTCAACTGCAATGCCATCAGCCCCAGTGGTCCCCTTAAGCAGCGTCGGCCACCCATTCCCAAACAGCACAGGTGGCGTCACGTGAAATCCCCTATAAACATTCCCTCACCACATGTGTTAAGTGCCCAGGGCCACAGACAGATCGGGTCACTGCTGCCGTGACCACCCCTTTAAGAACCATCTGACTCGGTTCCGAGTACCCCATGGTCCTATCATAGCCCGGTACCACCGAGTCCTGTGTGCCATAGACTTCATTGAACTGTTTAATCATCGCCATTGTTGCACCGCGTGGTGTGCGAGAAGCAGAGGGGGGGGTGTTGTCATGGGCAAAGCCAGAGAGAAGACACTATGGGAAGCCGTGCTCCATGCTCTGCCGTCAGCAGACAAAAAAAAGGAGGAGGCCCCAACTTGAAAACCCTCTGGAGCACACTCCATCCCGCCGGTGCACCAGCCACTTACCACAGTAACAGCTTCCATAATGCCGCTATCGATGCTGTACATACTGGGAGAGGTCTGGTTACCGCAGTACTCAGGGGAGTACTCAGGGGAGAAGACCCAGAAGAGTCAGAAGAAATCGAGTTACCAGCCTTCCACCACCCCAAGGTGGCTCAGTGCTCTCATTGTGTGAGGAGCAAGCGCTATGTCATGCAAGGACCCACTGCCCCACCATGAATGGGCAGCAATGCAGGATAGCAATCCGGCAATCTGCCTAGCAAAGGAATTGCTGACACCAGCTGATTCGCACCCTGGTCCAGATGCTCCACAAGGGACCCAACAGTTATGGAAGGAGAAGGGCAATCTGTTCATCTATGAGAGTAAGCTGTGTCGTAGGAACATCAACTCGTGAACCCACAAATTGGTCTGGCAGGTGGCAATCCCGAAAAGGGATGAGCCAATGGTCTTAGAGGCATACCAGGATAGAGCAGGACACTTCAGATGGAAGAAGTTGGAGGTCCTACTTCGTGAGAGATTCTACTGGATTGGCATGAGGAAAGCCATTGAGAGGTGGGGCCGAGAATGTGGCCCATGCAACCTGCGCAGGAAATATCGTAACAGCCAGAGGGCTCCCACACTCACACACACACACACACACACACACACACACTGTATATGCCGTAAGCACCACACACACACTAAACACGCAATATGCAGCCTCTTGTGCGGTACCACCAGCGGAATACTGTCGCGGACACGCCGCTAGGGTCAGCCGAATGATTCACTAACCACCGCCATCTTCGTACAGGAAGAGCGCATGCGCAGTTTTAATGTGACCGCCACTATCTGTCTGCACAAAAGATGGCGGTGGTCTGATTTACTGCGCCTGCACGAATTCTGCGCAAGCGCAGTGATTCATTCGGCTAATCCCGGCGACAGATGTGCGACATGTCTACAGGCAGAAGAAGCCAGTCATATTAAACGGGTTTCATTTTGTCAGGTAAAATATTTCACTGACTTTTTTTAACCCCTTAACGACCGCCGATACGCCTTTTAACGGCGGCCGCTAAGGGTACTTAAACCACAGCGCCGTTAATTAACGGCGCTGTGGAAAAAGTGAATAGCGCCCCCCAGAGTCGGATTTTCTCTGGGGTCTCGGTTGCCAAGGGTAGCCGAGACCCCAGAGAACATGATTCGGGGTTTTTTTACCGACCCCCGAGTTGCGATCGCCGGTAATTAACCGTTTACCGGCGGTCGCAACAACAAAAAAAACCGCGATTTGCCGTTTAATTTCTCTGTCCTCCGATGTGATCGCACATCGGAGGACAGAGAAATAGGGTCCCCGATGGCCTCCGGTAGCCCCCCAATACTCACCTATCTCCCTCGGTGCTCCTCGTGGGTCCCCATGGGCGCCGCCATCTTTTTTCTGGGAAAAAATGGCGGGCGCACGCGCAGTATGCCCACCGCCCGGCACCCGGTAGATCTTTGGGGTCTCGGCTGCCGGGGGTAGCCAAGACCCCAAAGAACATGATCGGGGTCGGTTTGCACCGACCCCTGTTTTGCGATCGCCGGTAATTAACCGGCGACCGCAAAAAAAAGAAAAAAAGCGATCTGTAATTCTCTGTCCTCTGATGTGATCGCACATCAGAGGACAGAGAAATAGGGGGATTCGGGGACCCTAACATACTCACCCGGTGTCCCTGGGTCCTCTTCTGTCTTCTCCTGCCAGCCGGCTTTTTCCTTATGGCGGGCGCATGCGCAGTGCGCCCGCCATCTGCTGCCATCTGCCGGCCGGCAGGAGAAGACGAGTTGGGGCTAAAATTAGGGTTAGGGTTAGGGTTAGGGTTAGGGTTAGAGTTAGGGTTAGGGTTAGAGTTAGGGTTAGAGTTAGGGTTAGAGTTAGGGTTAGGGCTAGGGCTAGAGTTAGGGTTAGGGCTAGGGTTGGGGCTAAATTTAGGGTTAGGGTTAGGGCTAGGGTTAGGGTTAGGCTACTTTCACACTAGCGTTTTTTGGCTTCCGTCGCAATGCGTCGGAGAAAAAACGCATCCTGCAAAAGTGCTTGCAGGATGCGTTTTTTCTCCATTGGCTTGCATTAGCGACTAGTGTTGAGCATTCCGATACTGCAAGTATCGGGTATCGGCCGATACTTGCTGTATCGGAATTCCGATACCGAGATCCGATATTTTTGTGATATCGGGTATCGGTATCGAAACAACATTAATGTAAAAATGTGTAAAAGAGAGAATTAAAATAAAAAATATTGCTATACTCACCTCTCCGACGCAGCCTGCACCTTACCGAGGGAAGCGGCAGCGTTCTTTGTTTAAAATTCGCGCTTTTCTTTCCTTTACGTGAGTCCCGGCTTGTGATTGGTTGCGTGCCGCCCATGCGACCGGGATGCAACCAATCACAGCAAGCCGTGACGTAATTTCAGGTCCTTCAGGATTTTAAAATTACGTTCCGGCGTTGTGATTGGTTGCGTCGCAGTCACATGGGCGACGCAACCAATCACAGCAAGCCGTGACGTAATTTCAGGTCCTTAAGGATTTTAAAATTACGTCCCGGCTTTGTGATTGGTTGCGTCGCAGTCACATGGGAGACGCAACCAATCACAAGCCGTGACATCACGGGAGGCTGGACACGCGCGCATTTTAAAATAGGCGCGTGTCCAGCCTCCCGTGACGTCCCGGCTTGTGATTGGTTGCGCCGCGATCAACCAATCACAAGCCGGGAGGCTGGACACGCGCGCATTTTAAAATTTTAAAATGCGTGCGTGTCCAGCCTCCCGGCTTGTGATTGGTTGAGCGCGGCGCAACCAATCACAAGCCGGGACGTCACGGGAGGCTGGACACGCGCCCATTTTAAAATTTTAAAATGCGCGCGTGTCCAGCCTCCCGGCTTGTGATTGGTTGACCGCGGCGCACAAAATGAGTGAGGATGAACTAAACCAAACAAGGGGAAACTGCCAATGTTGTCAAAACATCAATTATTGCATAATAAGTTTGGTCGAATTTGCAGGATGTGTCTCACATTCCCATGTATCACCTCTCAGCTGATGTATTATACAAGCCTCCCGGCTTGTGATTGGTTGACCGCGGCGCAACCAATCACAAGCCGGGACGTCACGGGAGGCTGGACACGCGCCCATTTTAAAAAGCGCGCGTGTCCAGCCTCCCGTGACGTCACGGCTTGTGATTGGTTAATGGCGGCCATGTTGCCGGGACGCGGACCAATCACAGCAAGCCGTGACGTAATTTCGTCACGGCTTGCTGTGATTGGTCCGCGTCCCGGCAACATGGCCGCCCTGACCAATCACAAGCCGGGACTTCACGTAACCAAGTAAAAGCGCGAATTTTAAACAAACAACGCTGCCGGTTCCCTCGCTGAGGTCCAGGCTGCGTCGGACAGGTGAGTATAGCGATATTTTTTATTTTAATTCTTTCTTTTACACATTTATATGGATCCCAGGGCCTGAAGGAGAGTTTCCTCTCCTTCAGACCCTGGGAACCATCAGGGATACCATCCGATACTTGAGTCCCATTGACTTGTATTGGTATCGGGTATCGGTATCGGATTGGATCCGATACTTTGCCGGTATCGGCCGATACTTTCCGATACCGATACTTTCAAGTATCGGACGGTATCGCTCAACACTATTAGCGACGCATTGCGATGGATTGCCACATGTCGCATCCGTCGTGCGACGGATGCGTCGTGCTTTGGCGGACCGTCGGCACAAAAAAAGCTACATGTAACTTTTTTGTGCGACGTGTCCGCCATTTCCGACCGCGCATGCGCGGCCGGAACTCCGCCCCCGCCTCCCCTCACAATGGGGCAGCGGATGCATTGAAAAAACAGCATCCGCTGCACCCGTTGTGTGGCGCTTACAACGCTAGCGTCGGTACGTCGGCCCGGCACACTGCGATGGGCCGAGTACGATGCTAGTGTGAAAGTAGCCTTCGGCTTCTATCACACTTGCGTCGGTACGGGGCGGACGCAATGCGTCGGCCCAACGTACCGACGCACGTTGTGAAAATTGTGCACAACGTGGGCAGCGGATGCAGTTTTTCAACGCATCTGCTGCCCAGTCTATGTCCTGGGGAGGAGGGGGCAGAGTTACGGCCACGCATGCGCGGAAATGGCGGACGCGACGTACACAAAAAAGGTTACATTGAACTTTTTTTGTGACGACGGGGCTAAAGTTATGGTTAGGGTTGGGGCTAAAGTTAGGGTTAGGGTTGGGGCTAAAGTTAGGGTTAGAGTTGGGATTAGGGTTTGGATTAGGGTTGGGATTAGGGTTACGTTTGGGATTAGGGTTAGGGGTGTGTTGGATTTAGGGTTTTGATTAGGGTTATGGTTAGGGTTGAGATTAGGGCTGTTTTGGGGTTAGGGTTGTGATTATCGTTAGGGTTGTGATTAGGATTATGGATCGGGTTAAGATTAGGGTTAGGGGTGTGTTGGAGTTAGGGTTGGAGTTATAATTTGGGGGTTTCCACTGTTTAGGTACATCAGGGGGGTCTCCAAACACGACAGCCAATTTTGCGCTAAAAAAGTCAAATGGTGCTCCCTCCCTTCTGAGCTCTGCCGTGCGCCCAAACAGTGGTTTACCCCCACATATGGGGCATCAGCATACTCGGGATAAATTGGACAACAACTTTTGAGGTCTAATTTCTCCTGTTACCCTTGTGAAAATAAAAACTTGGGGGCTAAAAATCTTTTTTGTGGGAAAAAAAATATTTTTTTATTTTCACTACTCTGCCTTATAAACTTCTGTGAAGCACTTGAGCATTCAAAGTTCTCACCACATATCTAGATAAGTTCCTTAGGGGGTTTAGTTTCCAAAATTTGGTCACTTGTGGGGGGTTTCTACTGTTTAGGTACATCAGGGGCTCTGCAAACGCAACATAACACCCACAGACAATTCTATCAAAGTCTGAATTCCAAAATGGCGCTCCTCTTCCGAGCTCTGCCGTGCGCCCAAACAGTGGTTTACCCCCACATATTGGGTACCAGCATACTCAGGACAAATTGGACAACAACTTTTGGGGTCCAATTTCTCTTGTTACCCTTGTGAAAATAAAAATTTTGGGGCTAAAAAAATCTTTTTTGTGGGAAAAAAAAATATTTTTTATTTTCACTACTATGCATTATAAACTTCTGTGAAGCACTTGGGCATTCAAAGTTCTCACCACATATCTAGATAAGTTCCTTGGGGGGTCTATTTTCCAAAATGGGGTCACTTGTTGGGAGTTTCTACTGGTTAGGTACATTAGGGATCTGCAAACGCAACATAACGCCCGCAGACAATTCTATCAAAGTCTGCATTCCAAAATGGCGCTCCTTCCCTTCCGAGCTCTGCCGTGCGCCCAAGCAGTGGTTTACCCCCACATATGGGGTACCAGCATACTCAGGACAAATTGGACAACAACTTCTGGGGTCCAATTTCTCTTGTTACCCTTGTGAAAATAAAAACTTGGGGGCTAAAAAATCTTTATTGTTAAAAAAAATATATTTTTTATTTTCACGACTCTGCATTATAAACTTCTGTGATGCACTTGGGCATTCAAAGTTCTCACTACACATCTAGATAAGTTCCATGGGGGGTCTAGTTTCCAAAATGGGGTCACTTTTGGGGGGTTTCTACTGTTTAGGCACATCAGGGGCTCTCCAAACGCGACATGGCGTCCGATCTCAATTCCAGTCAATTTTGCATTGAAAAGTCAAATGGCGCTCCTTTGCTTCCGAGCTCAGCCATGCACCCAAACAGTGGTTTACCCCCACATACGGGGTGTCGGCGTACTCAAGACAAATTGTACAACAACTTCTGGTGCCCATTTTCTCCTGTTACCCTTGGTAAAATAAAAATTTGGAGGCAAAAAGATCATTTTTGTAGAAAAAATGCAATTTTTTTATTTTCACGGCTCTACGTTATAAACTTCTGTGAAGCACCTGGGGGTTTAAAGTGCTCACCACACATCTAGATAAGTTCCTTAAGGGGTCTAGTTTCCAAAGTGGTGTCATTTGTGGGGGTCTCCACTGTTTAGGCACATCAGCGGCTCTCCAAACGTGACATGGCGTCCGATCTCAATTCCAGCCAATTCTACATTGAAAAAGTAAAACGACACTCCTTCTCTTCCAAGCTCTGCGGTGCGCCCAAACAGTGGTTTACCCCCACATATGGGGTATTGACGTACTCCGGAGAAATTGCACAACATCTTTTGTGGTCTAATTTCTCATGTTACCCTTGTGAAAATAAAAATTTGGGGGCAAAAAGATCATTTTTGTAGAAAAAATGCGATTTTTTATTTTCACGGCTTTACGTTATAAACTTCTGTGAAGCACTTGGGGGTTCAAAGTGCTCACCGAATATCTAGATAAGTTCCTTAAGGGGTCTAGTTTCCAAAATGGTATCACTTGTGGGGGGTTTCCACTGTTTAGGCACATCAGGGGTTCTCCAAACGCGACATGGCATCCGATCTCAATTCCAGCCAATTCTGCATTGAAAAAGTCAAACGGTGCTCCTTCACTTCCAAGCTCTGCGGTGCGCCCAAACAGTGGTTTACCCCCACATATGGGGTATTGACGTACTCAGGAGAAATTGCTCAACAACTTTTGTGGTCTAATTTCTCCTGTTACCCTTGTGAAAATAAGAATTTGTGGGCGAAAAAATCATTTTTGTGAAAACAAATGCGATTTTTTATTTTCACGGCTCTACGTTATAAACTTCTGTGAAGCACTTTGGGGTTCAAAGTGCTCACAACACATCTAGATAAGTTCCTTAAGGGGTCTAGTTTCCAAAATGGTATCACTTGTGGGGGGTTTCCACTGTTTAGGCACATTAGGGGCTCCCGAAACGCGACATGGCGTCTGATCTCAATTCCAGCCAATTCTGCATTGAAACAGTCAAACGGTGCCCCTTCACTTCCAAGCTCTGCGGTGCGCCCAAACAGTGGTTTACCTCCACATATAGGGTATCGGCGTACTCAGGAAAAATTGCACAACAAAATTTGTGGTTAAATTTCTGTTTTTACACTTGTGAAAATTAAAAAAAATGGTTCTGAAGTAAAATGTTTGCAAAAAAAAGTTAAATGTTCGTTTTTTACTTCCACATTGTTTCAGTTCCTGTGAAGTACGTAAAGGGTTAATAAACTTCTTGAATGTGGTTTTGAGCAGCTTGAGGGGTGCAGTTTTTAGAATGGTGTCACACTTGGTTATTTTCTATCATATAGACCCCTCAAAATGACATCAAAGGTGATGTGGTCCCTAAAAAAAACATGGTGTTGTAAAAATGAGAAATTGCTGGTCAACTTTTAACCCTTATAACTCCCTAACAAAAAAAAATTGTTTCCAAAATTGTGCTGATGTAAAGTAGACATGTGGGAAATGTTATTTATTAACTATTTTTTGTGACATATCTCTCTGATTTAAGGGCATAAAAATTCAAAGTTTCAAAATTGCAAAATTTTAAAAATTTTCGCCATATTTCCATTTTTTCATAAATAATCGCAAGTAATATCGAAGAAATGTTACCACTAACTTGAAGTACAATATGTCACGAAAAAACAGTCTCAGAATCAGCGGGATCCGATAAAGCGTTCCAGAGTTATAACCTCTGAAAGTGGCACTGGTCAGAATTGTAAAAATTGGCTCGGTCATTAAGTACCAAATTGGCTCTGTCACTAAGGGGTTAAACAATATTTTACCTCACAAAATGTTTCCTCTGTGATCTCCTGCTGTAATGTCAGTATTGCCTTTTGCTTCCTCCCCTCTCCAGGAGCTGTGGTATGTTCTGTACATGGTCAGACACAGACAATTTTAAAATGAACATTTGTTCGTGGGAAAACCCCTTTAAAAAGCAAATATCAATGCCAATATGGCTCCTCCTAAAAAGTATGCCAATGACAATGAAAGTATAAACTGTGCAGGATGTGTGGGTTAAATCCGCGCTGCCTTAATGATGAAGTTCCAAGGATAATAAATTTAAAAGGTGGTTTATTCAACGCGTTTCAAGGTCAGTGCGACCTCTTCTTCAGGAAATTCCACATATGTTGTATGTGGAATTTCCTGAAGAAGAGGTCGCACTGACCTTGAAACGCATTGAATAAACCACCTTTTAAATGTATTATCCTTGGAACTTCATCATCAAGGCAGCGTGGATTTAACCCACACCTCCTGCACAGTTTATATTTTCATACGGCCATTGATCAGCTTGTGGATCTGCAGCAGCCGAAATCGCTACATGCTCTTCATTCAACAAAATCAGGTGAGCAATTCTAAGAAAGCTCTCTTGGTTATCTAAAGGATAAGACCCTATTTTGCGCTTTGTGTCTCCATTTTTTTTCCTATAGCTGCAATGACAATGAAAGGAAAGCAGCAAATGCACAATGTCAAAGACAACAACTGGCAAATGAGACTCTTGAAGAGCAACAGCATCACTGGGACAAAAACAATGCTTCTAAGCGTAGGCTTCAAGCACATGAGTCCCTTGAGGCAAAAATCATTAGATTATCACCGGATGCCATTACGGGCACAGATGGGAGAAGTCAACACATGGGGAAAGAGAGAGTGGATAGGTGGGTGAGACATTGGGGGGAGATATTCTCAACGCTGCAATGCCTGTCCCCATCGTGACATTACAGCCCTCCCGATGCGATAGCATCAGGCCTCCATCTAGAAATAATAATATTCGTCCATTGGAAATTTTTAACATCCTAGAGTCAGCTGTAGAGATTACAACCCTGTGTTAGTCACGAGGTAAAAGCACTTTTATTAGTTAAATAACATGTCTAGAGGTTTACTAACAGACAGGCATATCGTATATACTTGAGTATAAGCCGAGATTTTCAGCCCATTTTTTGGGGCTGAAAGTCCCCCTCTCGGCTTATATTCGAGTCATACCCAGGGGTCAGCAGGGGAGGGGGAGCGGGGGCTGTCTAATTATCAGTCCTCCCCTGCTCACACGTATTCCTACTCCCCCGGCCATGAATCATGTTTTGAAGATGGAATAAAGTGGTTGCACATGAGATCGGTGAGTGTCTTCTTTTCTTTTTCTTGCATATGGATTGAAAACATGGATGTTTTTTCAGAAGAGCACCAGCGATGAGATTTAGTGGCTGTCTCATAAGCGTTATTTACATGACACCCTGATTGTGATCTCATAAGAACTTGTCAAGTTACTGGACAGTGCCGTCCTGGCTTTTTTTCTTTTTTCAGCTGTCTAATTATACTCACCTGCTCGTGGCGCGGTCCCCGCACATCTTTTCCCCAGTGCCGGCAGCTTCTTCCTGTACTGAGCGGTCACATGGTACCGCTCATTACAGTATTGAATATTCATTACTGTAATGAGCGGTAACGGTGACCGCTCAGTAGAGGAAGAAGCAGGGACTGCACCACGCCAGGAGCAGGTGAGTATAGCGGGGAGGGGGAGCGCAGTGCTGCGTGATATTCACCTGCTCCCTGTTCCGGCCGCCGCTCCATCTTCAGCATCTTCTGCAGTGATGCTCAGGTCAGAGGGCTCGGTGACGTGGTTAGTGCATGCCCTCTGCCTGAATGTCAGTGCTGAAGATGGAGCGGCGCCGGAACAAAGTCAGGTGAATATTGAAAGTGGAAAGAGTAAAAAACACACCGACGCTCCCAGAGGATTTAGAAAATATACATCAAAAGCTGCTGGTGCCTAGACAGCTACTGTGCTGGGTCTGTCATGTGTCAAAAGAAGAGGGAATAGTATGCAAATTAGGTCACCACGCTAACAGAATGAAAAGTGTTCACTGAGCAGGTTTGAACCTTAGGGTACTGGTGTACATGCACTTACAAAACAAATCCAGATAGATAAATCAATAATGCACTGGCTGACGGCCACCTGTGATAGTGATGGCCGGTGCTGTAATGTATATAGAAGGCTGATCTGGGCAAGAGTGTTTTAGCGTGATAAAACAGCCACTAATGGTACTAGACTGGTACCAGATTGGGATATCAAAAAATGCCAGATAACAATAAACCACTTCCTAGTAGTGCACACACTTAAGGTACCGTCACACTCAGCAACACTGCAGCGATATAGACAACGAGCCAATCGCTGCAGCATCGCTGTTTAGGTCACTGGGGAGCTGTCACACAGACAGCTCTCTCCAGTGACCAATGATCAGGGGAATGACTTCGGCATAGTTGAAACTGTCTTCAACGATGCCGAAGTCCCCCTGTGGCACCCGGGTAACCAGGGTAAATATCGGGTTACTAAGTGCAGGGCCGCGCTTAGTATCCCGATATTTACCCTGGTTACCATTGTAAAAGTTAAAAAAAAACACTACATACTCACCTTCTGATGTCTGTCACGTCCCACGGCGTCCACAGGGTTACGCGCTGCTGCTGAGAACTTCCTGCACTGACTGTGAGCGCCGGCAGCAAAGTAGAGCACAGCGGTGATGTCAGCGGCCCTGCACTTAGTAACCCGATGTTTACCCTGGTTACAAGTGAACACATCGCTGTATCGGCGTCACACATGCCGATACAGCAATGACAGTGGGTGATCAAGCGACAAAATAAAGTTCTGGACCTCTAGCTCCGACCAGCAATATCACAGCGGGATCCAGATCGCTGCTGCATGTCAAACACAATGAGATCGCTATCCAGGACGCTGCAATGTCACGGATCGTTGTCGTTCTCGCTGCAAAGTCGCTTAGTGAGAAGGTACCTTTACTGGAGAAAAGTAAGGCAAACACTTACTGATGTTTTATAGCTGCAGTGTCGGTGCAACATCTGTTCCGAAGTGCTGGTAAGTCGGAAGCAAAAGAGGTGACCTGCGGCCTGTGTGTCCGGAACTGGGGGGTCAAAACAGCGGTGTGGGGCGGCAGAGCTACGGGGAGCGTCCTCCCCTGCTAGTGTCCGGCCGCCACGTGCACCTGGAGCACTGCTGAGCGGCAAGCCTCAGCCGAAGGTGCCGCTAGATGGAAGCGGTGTATATGGGGGGCGTGGTCTGGGTGACTTCACCTAGAGTGAGAAGCAGAGAGCGGGGGACGGGTGCCGAGCTGGTCCAAAGTGCCTACGCGTTTCGAAGGTCACCGGACCTTCTTCGTCAGGGCTCTACTAGGAAGTGGTTTATTGTTATCTGGCATTTTTTGTTATCCCAATCTGGTACCAGTCTAGTACCATTAGTGGCTGTTTTATCACGCTAAAACACTCTTGCCCAGATCAGCCTTCTATATACATTACAGCACTGGCCGTCACTATCACAGGTGGCCGTCAGGCAGTGCGTTATTGATTTATCTATCTGGATTTGTTTCGTAAGTGCATGTACACCAGTACCCTAAGGTTCAAACCTGATCAGTGAACACTTTTCATTCTGTTAGCGTGGTGACCTAATTTGCATACGAATATTGAAATTGCCAGGGGCCTGAGCGACGGAGAGGTGAGTATGTGATTTTTTTTTTTTTATCGCAGCCACAGCAAATGAGTGTCTGTATTGAGCATCTTATGGGGCCATAACGTTTGTGCAGCACTATATGGGGCAAGTGTCTGTATGGGGCCATAACGTTTGTGTGGCACTATAATAGGGCAAGTGTCTGTATAGAGCATCTTATGGGGCCATAACGTTTGTGCAGCACTATATGGGGCAAGTGTCTTTATAGGGCCATAATCAACGTTTGTGCAGCACTATATGGGGCAAATATCTTTATGGAGCATCTTATGGGGCCATAATCAACATTTGTGCAGCATTATATTGGGCAAATGTGTCTATGGAGCTTCTTATGGGGCCATTATTAACCTTTATGCAGGATTATATGGGGCATATTTTAATATGAAGCATCTTATGGGGCCCATCATAAACTTTATGGAGCATTATATGGGGCTCCTGATTCAATATGGATATTCAAAAACACTTAACCTACTGATGTCTCAATTAATTTTACTTTTATTGATATCTATTTTTACTTTTGACATTTACCGGTAGCTGCTGCATTTCCCACACTAGGCTTATACTCGAGTCATTAAGTTTTCCCAGATTTTTGTGGCAAAATTATTGGGGTCGGCTTATAATCGGGTCGGCTTATACCCGAGTATATATGGTAATTTTACCCATAACAAGTGATGATCTGTTAAATAACAATTTGACATACGCTCATTTAATTCTTTTACTACCTGGGGGTTTTTCTGTTTTTGAGTTTGTCTTTTGCTCCCCTTCTTCTCAGACCAATAACTTTTTTATTTTTTCCATCAATATGGCCATGTGAGGAACTGTTTTTTTGGGGACAAGTTGTACCTTTGAATGACCAAGGAAATGATGGGGAATCCAGCTAATATAGCTAAGCTGTTAATGAGGTTTTTTTTAATGGAGAGATATCAAAGCTTCATAAGTCTATTGCTGTTATATGTAATTATCCGATAAGTCCATGTTTATGATAAAAAAGAGTTATTGTATAATGAGAGAGCCATTTAAAATAAAGGCCTCTATATAGGTGACTTAAATAAGTCAATAACAACAGAAAAAACAAAACAATATTAATAGAAATTGTCCCTTCTCTTATTTAGACCATGCGGTATTCTGTTACCGAGTTTAAATATCCACCAGGTTTCTCTATTTCTCAGTGTTACCTCAGTGTCCCCTCCTCTAAATGGTTTGTGCGCTTTTTCTATTGCGTAGACTTTGAGTGATTCAAGGTTACCTTGGTGTTGATTAATGAAATGTTTTGAGATTTGTGATGTATTTCTATTAATATTAGCATTTTCTATATCGTAGATGTGTTCTCGAATTCTTATTTTAAGTTGGCGTATGGTACTGCCAATGTATTTAAGATGACAAACTGTACTTTCCATAATATAGACCACATTATTTGTATTACAATTTAAGAAAGTTTTTATTGTGAATATATACTGATTACTAGCATCTATGAAATTAAGGCATTTTTGTGAGAATTTGCAGGTTTTGCAAGCTGCAGCACCGCATTTATGGAAACCCTTTGTGCTGAGCCAATTGGATGACTGAGCACGAGGGGTATTTAAAAAACTTGGCGAAAGATTGCAACCTTGGGAGGGTGCTTTTCTAGACACAATTCTGCATCCTTTTTTTATGATTTTTGCAATTTCTGGGTCTTTTCTCAAGATAGATAAGTGATTATTAATCAATTTTGAGGAAAATTGATTACTATATTGCAGGACCAAAGTGACTGAATTTGTAGACCAATTATTATTGTTTTGTTTTGGTTTGAAACGTGGTCTTTGTTTGACAATTTTTTCGGCTCTTTGTAAGTGCCATTTACTATAGCCTCTCTGTGTGAGCCGTTCCTTGATGTCATTAACCTTTTTGGTGTAGTCATCATGTGTCCTGCAGTTAGGTTCAACTCTTACCATTTCACCCACAGGTATTCTTCTAATTGTGTGTTTGGGGTGATGGCTGTTAGCACGTAGCATCGTGTTTCCTGCCGTAGTATTTCTGAAAGTTTTTTTTTTGGCACAAAAAGTTACTATAAATAACATCATGTAACGGCAATAGTCGTGCGCAGTTCTCCTGTCTTTCTTTCAGAGGATTTGATTTATAGCCTATTCAGACTTTAGAACTTATCTTCCTTATGGGCGGGCAACTTCAGGACACAAAACGCGTTGATATCGCATTTTATTCTCTGTAATTGCTGATGTTTTTATCCTCCACTGAACACATTTTCCAAGTGAATAAAGAAAAGGTTTTTTCACTATCTCGTTGAGCTGGATTCCTCATCATTTCCTTGATTCTTCCACGCCCTGACACAGCGGTTCCATGCTCCGAGTCTCCAAGGATGTCGACCATGGTGAGCTGGACTTTGCTTTACTTTTGAATGACACCTTTGGTTTCACCATATAGTGTAATGAAAAATGGGAAAAAAAGAAAGTGGGTTAAATTTAAAAAAAAAGTGCAATTCCACAATTGTTTTTTTTTTTTTAACCATGTTCACTGAATGCTAAAACTGACCAGTCTTTATGATTTTCCAGGTCATTATGAGTTCATGGATACCAAACATGTATAGGGCCTTTTTTATTTAACTGATGAAAAAAAAAATCAAAAGTTTGAAAAAGAAAGTTGCCATATTCTGAAACCCATAGCGTCTCCATTTTTCATGATCTGGGGCTGGGTGAGGGCTTTTTTTTTGCGTGCCGAGCTGGCGTTTTTACTGATACTATTTTGGTGTAGATAAAATCTTCCTGCATTTTAATCCAATGTTGCAATGACCAAAAAAAGTAATTCTGACGTTTTGATTTTTTTCTCATTATGCCGTTTACTGATCAAATTAATTATTTTGATATATTAACAGATTGGGTGATTCTGAATGCAGCTATACCAAATATGTGGATTTTTAAAAAATTGTTAATTGTTTTATTTTGAATGGGGTGATTTAAACTTTTATATTTTTTTTATTTTTTAAATATTTTCTAAAACATTTTGTCTTACTTTTTACTAGCTTCAATAGTCTCCATAGGAGACTAGAAGATGCGATCTTCTGATCGCTTGTGCTACACACAGCAGATCTTCAGCCCTGTTGTGTGTAGTAGAATCTGTCACTTGCTATGAGCGCCAGAAACTGGGTTGCGCTTATGAGGGTTAAAGATGTTGTCCCACAAACAAAATTAATTTTAGTCAATAGATCTTTGAACAATACTAATTTCTGTAATTGGATGTGGTTAAAAATAATGTTCCTGTGCTGAGATAATCTTATAATTTTCCTCTTTAAAAGCCCCATACCCTTATGAAAGTGACCATACCGAGACGTGCCTCACCAAAAATCCACAGGATTCCCACGAATCCCTGACACTCCTGTATAGTTTGTAATTGATAAAGGCCAAATGCGGCCGAAACGGTTTGCCTTGACTACATTAAAAGTAAAAAAAATTATCTTTAACCCCTTCATGACCCAGCCTATTTTGGCCTTAATGACCTGGCCGTTTTTTGCAATTCTGACCAGTGTCCCTTTATGAGGTAATAACTCAGGAACGCTTCAACGGATCCTAGCGATTCTGAGATTGTTTTTTCGTGACATATTGGGCTTCATGTTACAGGTAAATTTAGGTCGATAATTTCTGAGTTTATTTGTGAAAAAAACGGAAATTTGGCAAAAATTTTGAAAATTTTGCAATTTTCACATTTTGAATTTTTATTCTGTTAAACCAGAGAGTTATGTGACACAAAATAGTTAATAAATAACATTTCCAACATGTCTACTTTACATCAGCACAATTTTGGAAACAAATTTTTTTTATGCTAGGAAGTTATAAGGGTTAAAATTTGACCAGTGATTTCTCATTTTTACAACAAAATTTACAAAACCATTTTTTTTAGGGACCACCTCACATTTGAAGTCATTTTGAGGGTTCTATATGGCTGAAAATACCCAAAAGTGACACCATTCTAAAAACTGCACCCCTCAAGGTGCTTAAAACCACATTCAAGAAGTTTATTAACCCTTCAGGTGTTTCACAGCAGCAGAAGCAACATGGAAGTAAAAAATGAACATTTAACATTTTAGTCTCAAAAACGATCTTTTAGCAACAATTTTTTTATTTTCCCAAGGGTAAAAGGAGAAACTGGACCATGAGCGTTGTTGTCCAATTTGTCCTGAGTACGCTGATACCTCGTATGTGGGGGTAAACCACTGTTTGGGCGCACGGCAGGGCTCGGAAGGGAAGGAGCACCATTTGACTTTTTCAATGAAAAATTGGCTCCAATCTTTAGCGGACACCATGTCGCGTTTGGAGAGCCCCCGTGTGCCTAAACATTGGAGCTCCCCCACAAGTGACCCCATTTTGGAAACTAGACCCCCCAAGGAACTTATCTAGATGCATAGTGAGCACTTTAAACCCCCAGGTGCTTCACAAATTGATCCGTAAAAATGAAAAAGTACTTTCTTTTCCCAAAAAAATTATTTTAGCCTCAATTTTTTCATTTTCACATGGGCAACAGGATAAAATGGATCCTAAAATTTGTTGGACAATTTCTCCTGAGTATACCGATACCTCACATGTGGGGGTAAACCACTGTTTGTGCACATGGTAAGGCTCGGAAGGGAAGGATCGCCATTTGACTTTTTGAATGAAAAATTATCTCCATCGCTAGCGGACACCATGTCACATTTGGAGAGCCCCTGTGTGCCTAAACATTGGAGCTCCCCCACAAGTGACCCCATTTTGGAAACTAGACCCCCCAAGGAACTTATCTAGAAGCATAGTGAGCACTTTAAACCCTCAGGTGCTTCACAAATTGATCCGTAAAAATGAAAAAGTACTTTTTTTTCACACAAAATTTCCTTTAGCCTCAATTTTTTCATTTTCACATGGGCAACAGGATAAAATGGATCCTAAAATTTGTTGAGCAATTTCTCCTGAGTATGCCGATACCTCATATGTGGGGGTAAACCACTGTTTGGGTGCACGGCAAGGCTCGGAAGGGGAAGTGTGCCATTTGACTTTTTGAATGGAAAATTAGCTCCAATCGTTAGCGGACACCATGTCGCGTTTGGAGAGCCCCTGTGGGCCTAAACATTGGAGCTCCCCTAAAAGTGACCCCATTTTGGAAACTAGACCCCCAAAGGAACTTATCTAGATGCATAGTGAGCACTTAAAACCCCCAGGTGCTTCACAGAAGTTTACAACGCAGAGCAGTGAAAATAAAAAATAATTTTTCTTTCCTCAAAAATGATTTTTGGCCCGGAATTTTTTATTTTCCCAAGGGTAATAGGAGAACTTGGACCCCAAATGTTGTTTTCCAGTTTGTCCTGAGTACGATGATACCCCATATGTGGGGGTAAACCACTGTTTGGGCGCACGGCAGGGCTCGGAAGGGAAGGCACGCCATTTGGCTTTTTGAATGGAAAATTAGCTCCAATCATTAGCGGACACCATGTCGCGTTTGGAGAGCCCCTGTGTGCCTAAACATTGAAGCTCCCCCACAAGTGACCCCATTTTGGAAACTAGACCTCCCAAGGAACTAATCTAGATGTGTGGTGAGCACTTTTAACCCCCAAGTGCTTCACAGAAGTTTATAACGCAGAGCCATGAAAATAAAAAATAATTTTTCTATTCTCAAAAATGATTTTTTAGCCCACAATTTTTTATTTTCCCAAGGGTAACAGGAGAAATTGGACCCCAAAAGTTATTGTCCATTTTCTCCTGAGTACGCTGATACCCCATATGTGGGGGTAAACCACTGTTTTGGCACACGTCGGGGTTCGGAAGGGAAGTAGTGACGTTTTGAAATGCAGACTTTGATGGAATGCTCTGCGGGTGTCAGGTTGCATTTGCAGAGCCTCTGATGTGCCTAAACAGTAGGAACTCCCCACAAGTGACCCCATTTTGGAAACTAGACCCCCAAGGGAACTTATCTAGATGTGTGGTGAGCACTTTGAACCCCCGAGTGCTTCACAGAAGTTTATAACGCAGAGCCGTGAAAATAATAAATGTGTTTCCTTTCCTCAAAAATATTTTTTTAGCCCAGAATTTTTTAATTTTCCCAAGGGTAACAGGAGAAATTTGATTGCAAAAGTTGTTGACCAGTTTCTCCTGAGTATGCTGATACCCCATTTGTGGGGGTAAACCACTGTTTGGGCAGATGCCGGGGCTCGGAAGGGAAGTAGTGACGTTTTGGAATGCAGACTTTGATGGATTGGTCTGCAGACATCATGTTACATTTGCAGAGCCCCTGATGTGCCTAAACAGTAGAAACCCCCCACATGTGACCCCATTTTGGAAACTAGACCCCCCCAAGGAACTTATCTAGATGTGTGGTGAGCATGTTCAACCCCAAAGTGCTTCACAGAAGTTTACAACGCAGAGCCGTGAAAATAAAAAATAATTTTTCTTTCCTCAAAAAAGATGTTTTAGCAAGCAATTTTTTATTTTCACAAGGGTAACATGAGAAATTGGACCCCAATATTTGTTGCCCAGTTTGTTGTGAGTACGCTGATACCCCATATGTGGGGGTAAACCACTGTTTGGGCGCACGTCAGGGCTCGGAAGGGAAGTAGTGACATTTGAACTGCAGACTTTGATGGAATGATCTGCGGGCGTCAGTTGCATTTGCAGAGCCCCTGATGTGCCTAAACAGTAGAAACACCCCACAAGTGACCCCATTTTGGAAACTAGACGCCCCAAGGAACTTATCTCGATGTGTGGTGAGCACGTTCAACCCCCAAGTGCTTCACAGAAGTTTACAACGCAGAGCCGTGAAAATAAAAAATCATTTTTCTTTCCTCAAAAAAGATGTTTTAGCAAGCAATTTTTTATTTTCACAAGAATAACAGGAGAAATTGGACCCCAATATTTGTTGCCCAGTTTGTTGTGAGTATGCTGGTACCCCATATGTGGGGGTAAACCACTGTTTGGGCGCACGTCAGGCTCAGAAGGGAAGTAGTGACATTTGAAATGCAGACTTTGATGGAATGGTCTGCGGGCATCACGTTGCATTTGCAGAGCCCCTGATGTGCCTAAACAGTAGAAACACCCCACAAGTGACCCCATTTTGGAAACTAGACCCCCCAAGGAACTTATCTAGGTGTGGTGAGCACTTTGAACCCCCAAGTGCTTCACAGAAGTTTATAACGCAGAGCCGTGAAAAAAAAAATAATTGTTCTTTCCTCAAAAATTATGTTTTAGCAAGTAATTTTTTATTTTTGCAAGGGTAACAGGGGAAATAGGACCCCAACAGTTGTTGCCCAGTTTGTCCTGAGTACGCTGGTACCCCATATGTGGGGGTAAACCACTGTTTGGGCGCACGTCGGGGCTTGGAAGGGAGGGAGCACCATTTGACTTTTTGAACGCAAGATTGGCTGGAATCAATGGTGGTGCCATGTTGCGTTTGGAGACCCCTGATGTGCCCAAACAGTGGAAACCCCTCAATTCTAACTTCAACACTAACCCCAACACACCCCTAACCCTAATCCCAACTGTAGCCCTAACCCTAATCACAACCCTAACCCCAACACACCCCTAACCACAACCCTAACCCCAACACACCCGTAACCCTAATCCCAACCCTAACCCTATTCCTAACCCTAATCCCAACCCTAACCCTAATCCCAACCCTAACCACAACTGTAACCCCAACACACTCCTAACCCTATCTGTAACCCTAACCACAAGCCTAATCTTAACCCTATTTCCAACCCTAGCCCTAATTCCAACCCTAACTCTAATTCCAACCCTAACCCTAAGGCTATGTGCCCACGTTGCGGATTCGTGTGAGATTTTTCCGCATGATTTTTGAAAAATCTGCAGGTAAAAGGCACTGCGTTTTACCTGCAGATTTACAGCGGATTTCCAGTGTTTTTTTGGGCGGATTTCACCTGCGGATTCCTATTGAGGAACAGGTGTAAAACGCTGCGGAATCCGCACAAAGAATTGACATGCTGCGGAAAATACAACGCAGCATTTCCGCACGGAATTTTCCACACCATGGGCACAGCGGATTTGGTTTTCCATAGGTGTACATGGTACTGTAAACTTGATGGAAAACTGCTATGAATTTGCAGCGGCCAATCCGCTGCGGATCCGCGGCCAATCCGCTGCGGATCTGCGGCCAATCCGCTGCGGATCCGTGGGCAATCCGCTGCGGATCCGCAGCCAAATCCGCACTGTGTGCGCATGCCCTAACCCTAACCCTACCCCTAACCCTACCCCTAACCCTAACCCTACCCCTAGTTCTAACCCTAGTTCTAACCCTAGTGGAAAAAGAAAAAAATATATTTTCTTTTTTTTATTATTGTCCCTACCTATGGGGGTGATAAAGGGGGGGGTCATTTACTATTTTTTTTATTTTGATCACTGTGATAGGTTTTATCACAGTGATCAAATTATATCTGGAATGAATCTGCCGGCCGGCAGATTCGGCGGGCGCACTGCGCATGCGCCCGCCATTTTGGAAGATGGCGGCACCCATGGAGAAGACAGATGGACACCGGGAGCCTTGGTAAGTATAAAGGGGTGGAGATTGGGGCACCGGGGGGGGTGTCGGAGCACGGGGAGGTGGCATAGGAGCACGGGGGGAGCGGACAGGAGGACGGGGGAGCGGAGCACAGGACGGAGGGGAGCGGACCACAGATCGGTGGCTTGGGGGGGCGATCGGTGGGGTGGGGGGGTCACATCAGTGTTTCCAACCATGGCCGATGATATTGCAGCATCGGCCATGGCTGGATTGTAATATTTCACCAGTTTTTTAGGTGAAATATTACAAATCGCTCTGATTGGCAGTTTCACTTTCAACAGCCAATCAGAGCGATCATAGCCACGGGGGGGTGAAGCCACCCCCCCCCTGGGCTGAAGTACCACTCCTCCTGTCCCTGCAGATCAGGTGAAATTGGAGTTAACCCTTTCACCCGATCTGCAGGGACGCGATCATTCCATGATGCCACATAGGCGTCATGGGTCGGATTGGCACGGGTTTTCATGATGCCTACGTGGCGTCAAAGGTCGGGAAGGGGTTAAGTTGAGTGCCTAGTTTATTTTTATTAAACCCCTTCTCAACATACGCATACATATACGGCGCCACTGGAGCTACGTTCCCGCAAACCACAGTATATCTACATTGTCGCAATCATTTGGGTTCATGCTGAGCACCAAAGTGATTACGTCCGCGAATGATGCTAGCATCAGTCATGGACACTTAACCCCTCTGATTCCGCTGTCAATAGTGACAGCGACACAGAGGAGCATAGTAGAGGGAGTGAGCTCCTTCCCTGCTCCCATCAGCACAACGCGATCGCGATGCTTGGAAGTTTCATCTGTCATGTCACTCGGAGATTTAGATGGAAACTCCATGGGGTGAAATGGCTTCTTGCCCCTCAAAAAAAATTCAGCAAATTCGGTGCTCCCAAATCCAAATGCCCCCCCTCACACCCTTCTGAACTCGAGTATGTATAAACCACATTTACCGTTCACATGTTTTGCATTTCTGTAATGATGAGGGCCGTCCTAATTTACAGGTGCATGTCTCCAGAAGCATGGGCTGGGCATAATGTACTGGTCACTACAACGTACTGGCCACTTCAATATACTGGTCACTCCAATGGCAGTTTGCAATTTTCACTCAGCAACATCCACTTCTGCTTGTTTCTGAAAAACACCCATGGAGTCAAAATCTTCACTACACCTGTAGATAAATTCCCAAAGAGGTTTGATTTCCAAAATGGGATCAATTGAGGGGGGATTCTGCTTTTCTAACACTTAGGGGCTCTGCATATGGAGTCTGCAAACTATTCTAGGAAAATCAGTGCTTCAGGAGGCAAATGGAGCTCAGTTACTCCCGAGTCTCTCAGTGTGGCTAAGCAGTACTGTACGGCCATATATAGGGTATTTCTACACTCAGCAGAAATTGTTGGAGAAATTTTGGTGCCATTTTTACCCATTTCTCAGTATGAAAATGTAAAAATTGAGGCTAACACACAATCCTGGTGGTAACAATGTAAATTATTTTTTTCTTCACAGCCCAATGGTATAAAATTCTGTGAAACACCTGTGCTGCACCACTAGATGAATTCATTGATAGGTTTAGTTTGTAAAATGGGGTTACTTATGGGAGCACCATCAAACCAGTGCAGCACTGTGATGTGGCGCTCCTTCCCTTCTAAACTGTGCACTGGGCCTCAAAAGTAGTTTTTCACTGCATATGGGGTATCTGTGAACTCAGGAGAAATTGCAAAACACATTTTATGATGTATTTTCTCCTGTTACCATTATGAAAATACAATTTGGGGCTAAAAAAACATTTTTGTGGGAAAAATGAGATTTGTTTTATTTTCAGGGCTTAACTTTATATACTTCCGTGAACCAGCTGGGGTTTCAAGGTGCTCACCACTAGTGTTGAGCGATACCGTCCGATACTTGAAAGTATCGGTATCGGAAAGTATCGGCCGATACCGTCACAGTATCGGAATCCAATCCGATACCGATACCCGATACCAATACAAGTCAATGGGACTCATGTATCGGACGGTATCCCTGATGGTTCCCAGGGTCTGAAGGAGAGGAAACTCTCCTTCAGGCCCTGGGAACCATATAAATGTGTAAAAGAAAGAATTAAAATAAAAAATATCGCTATACTCACCTGTCCGACGCAGCCGGGACTTCAGCGAGGGAACCGGCAGCGTTGTTTGTTTAAAAATCGCGCTATTACTTGGTTACGTGAATTCCCGGCTTGTGATTGGTCAGGTCGGCCACGTTGCCGGGACGCGGACCAATCACAGCAAGCCGTGACGAAATTACGTCACGGCTTGCTGTGATTGGTCCGCGTCCCGGCAATATGGCCGCCCTGACCAATCACAAGCCGTGACGTCACGGGAGGCTGGACACGCGCTCATTTTAAAATGGGCGCGTGTCCAGCCTCCCGTGACGTCACGGCTTGTGATTGGTTGCGCCGCGATCAACCAATCACAAGCCGGGAGGCTGGACGCGCTCATTTTGAAATGGGCGCGTGTCCAGCCTCCCGTGACGTCACGGCTTGTGATTGGTTGCGCCGCGATCAACCAATCACAAGCCGGGAGGCTGGACGCGCTCATTTTGAAATGGGCGCGTGTCCAGCCTCCCGGCTTGTGATTGGTTGACCGCGACGCAACCAATCACAAGCCGTGACGTCACGGGAGGCTGGACACGCGCCCTTTTTAAAATGAGCGCGTTTCCAGCCTCCCGTGACGTCACGGCTTGTGATTGGTTAATGGCGGCCATGTTGCCGGGACGCGGACCAATCACAGCAAGCCGTGACGTATTTTCATCACGGCTTGCTGTGATTGGTCCGCGGCCCGGCAACATGGCCGCCCTGACCAATCACAAGCCGGGACTTCGCGTAACCATGTAAAAGCGGGAATTTTAAACAAACAACGCTGCCGGTTCCTGCGCTGAGGTCCCGGCTGCGTCGGACAGGTGAGTATAGCGATATTTTTTATTTTAATTCTCTATTTTACACATTTTAACATTAATGTTGTTCCGATACCCGATACCCGATACCACAAGAGTATCGGAATCCCGGTATCGGAATTCCGATACAGCAAGTATCGGCCGATACCCGATACTTGCAGCATCGGAATGCTCAACACTACTCACCACACATCTAGATAAGTTCCCTGAGGGGTCTAGTTTCCAAAATGGTGTCACTTGTAGAGGATTTCCACTGTTTAGGCACATCTTGGGCTCTCCAAATGCAACATGGCGTCTGCTAATTGTTCCAGCAATTTTTGCATTCAAAAAGTCAAATGGCGCTTCTTCCCTTCCAAGCCCCGCCTAGCGCCCAAACAGTAATTTTCCTCCACATATTGGGTATCAGCATACTTAGAATAAATTGCACAATAAATTGTATGGTGCATGTTTTCCTGTTACCCTTGTAAAAGTAACAACAAAAAATAGGTTGAAAGGAAATTTTTGTGAAAAAGTGAAATGTTTATTTTTCCTTCCACATTCCACTAATTGTGAAGCACCTGAAGGGTCAATAAACTTCTTGAAAGTGGTTTTGAGCACCTTGAGGGGTGCAGCTCTTAGAATTGTGTCACTTGTGGGTATTTTATGTCATATAGGCCCCTCAAAGTCACTTTAAAAGTGATATGGTCTCTAAAAAAATGGTTTTGTAAATTTTGTTGCAAAAATGAGAAATTGCTGGTCAACTTTTAACCCTTATAACTTCCTAGAAAAAAAATGATGTTTCAAAAAATGTGCTGATATAAAGTAGACATGTGGGAAATGTTATTTATTAACTATTTTATGTGACATGATTTAAGGGCATAAAAATTAAAAGTTTGAAAATTGCTAAATGTTCAACATTTTTCTAAATTTCCAAATTTCTGATTTTTTCATATCAAATAAATGTTACCGCTATCATGAAGTACAATATGTCATGAAAAAAATTCTCAGAATCATCCATTAAAGCATTTATGACCTCCTAAAGTAACAGTGGTCAGAAATGAAAAATTGGCTTGGTCAGGAAGGTGAAAACAGGCTTTGGGGTGAAGGGTTTAAGGCCTTTTCACATGGATGGATATTAATGGGTAACAGAACAGTCATCAACATGCTCATATTGTCCCCATACATCACACATATTATCTGAAGTATGGAAGTTGAGCAGGAGATAGCCACAGTTTAAAGGACCACATAAATGATCCCATCAACCAGTGGATGAGCATTTTTCTTGTTGTTTTGCTGATTAACGGCTGGTAAATGATCAGATTTAAAAACTCTTATTTGGCCACAACTACCTACCCGTTTAATCAAAAAGCCCCAAGCACATTAGACTGATGTCAGCTGATCTTTCAGACAGACTAATGTGTATGAAATCCCAGGACAATTTATTGTTGGGGTTGTTAAAGATCCAGCATGTCCATTTTCGGACTATTTATTTGTTTGTTCTTCTTGAGATAAGCCACTGCCAAAGATCTCTGGCAGTGGCTCTCTCACACAGAGCACAGGGGTGCAGCACTCCTGAATATGGGAAATCAATCGAGACAGCTGTCAGCTGAACAATTGGCAAATATATAAAAATAATTAATCCGATTGGTAAGGGTCACCATGGAAATCTAAAGAACCTGCAATGCCTGCACATGAAGAAAGAGACATAGTGAATCAGAAAAACTATACTACATGTCTAATTGGAGATATTTGCTAATATTATTATTGTTACACTTACTCTATATTGTTGGGATTGGACCTTGGAGATGGGAATACCCCTTTAAGGTTACCACTGGTCAGAGACAGCAGTTCTTACCTCAGCTCAGTATTTTCCTGCTGGCATATGAGCAGTCACATCACTGATGTGACCGCTCACCAAACCATCCCAATCGTCATAGGACATGGGCATGAATGAAATATTGGCAGAAAGGTGAGTATAACTCTGCTTTTTTATTTTTTGGTGAATAAATGGGTAAAATAGGGTTGGGAGCGTTTATTTCAATTAAAGGGCTTTACTCTGTCTGTGTCTTAATTACATTTGACTATGGGGTTGTCGGGGTCGTAACGACAAATACCCTTCCTTCACCAGTCATTCCAAATTAAAGTATGAGCATGAGCCTTTGGTACCGGGTAAGAATGACTCAGACAAGGTGCTGATTCAATCTCAATTGAATGCCCGTGCATCTACTCATGTCTGCAACGGTCACAACAACTGACTTTATTCTAAAATACACAATACTATATTGAGTGTTAGGGGAAGGCGTGCATTAGGCGGGGTTTAAGCTAGCATCCAGTCTTTCTGATTTGTTCTGACGTCTTCTGGTGGATTCCTCCTTTTCTTCACATTCCTTAAGTTTCGTTTCTGAGGAAATGAATCTTAAGCCTTCGGACACTAAACTGAAACGAAACTGAACACTGGCGGCCATCTTTAAATACAATTACATTTGCATTAGCAGGGGAAAACTTATTGTTTCACAGTATAAAATATATAAAAGTACAAAGGTATATAAGAAAATATATTTTCACCTTGACAGGGTTAGTAATGGCGGTGTCTCATAGACACCTCTCCAGTACTAACCCCTGGTCTTGAGGTCAGCAAACATAAAACAGCTGACATCAAGCCCACAACTAGTACCCCACTTTCCACCACACCAGGGCAAGTTGGAAGAGCGGAGGCTAAGCACCAGAATATGTGAATTTAATGGATGTGCCATTTGTGGAGCGACTGAGGGCTGATGTTCTTAGTCTGGGAGGAGGACAATATCCATGGCCCCTTCCTAGGCTATTAACATCAGTCTGCAGCTGTCTGTTTAGCCTTTGCTGGTAAGTAAATATAGGGGGACCAGACATTTTTTTTTCTTTGGGGTCTCCCCTATAATAACCAGTAAAGGCTAATCAAACAGCTGTGAGCTGATAATAATAGACTGAGAATCTTTATGGCTATTGGCTCGATCTCAGAATACTAGCATCAGCCATAGCTGTCGGTTTTCCCTTAGCTAGTTAGGAAAATGAAGGGGGACCCTACAACTTTTTTCTATTTTACTATTTATTTAATACACGCTATACACAGACATGAGACCAGAGACACTTACACGCATAGACCCATACTCTGCACACATGTCAGTGTGTTTCCACAGACTGTGCGTTCGTATGCAAAACACATTGACATGCCCTTTTTTGCCAGCAGCACGATGACACACAGATGTTTTGTGGACCGTGCTGCTGGCAAAAAAGGGCATGTCAATGTGTTTTGCACACAAACGCACTTTCTGTAGAAACACACTGACATGTGCGCAGAGTATGGGTCTACACGTGTAAGTGTCTCTGGTCTGAGTGGAAACTGTCACCACACATTCCGGAGACACTGACGTGCCTTATGTGTAGGATTGTTTTTTGTTGTCCAGTTTTCAAAGTTTCTTGGAAAATCAATGCTCAGGTTTTCCAACCTCTAATGCCATCCCTGATTGACACTTGGAATTTATATTGATTGTAGATTTCAGTGAAAATGATTTCTTTAAAAAAAAACATCAATCTTACAAAACAGCTTCCAAGTATCCTTGATTATTTCTTATTTAACATTGGTTGAAACTAGTTATAAATTAATACCTAGAGCTCTGGATGATTTCTAGTGGAAAACCATTTTTTTTTTAAATAGAGTGCCAAAATTCATAAAGTCAACTATTCTTATCTCATCGCCTTTCAAAAACTCTTCTGTGATTTTTCAATGGTCAAAAATTGTTTGGAATGTTTTCACTGAGTTTCAGTCTCCAGATATGAGACTTTACCATGAATGATCCACTGTTTAAACTTATCGTTAACAACATTGCAGACAATCGGATCGTTACCACTTCCAAGTGGCAATGACCACTCATGGGAATAAGACAGAAGCAACTGTATTCCTTCAAACTGGTTAAAGAAAGCACATTAACTGGTTAGTGATTGTACTGGAAATCAAATAAGAAACCTCTCATACTAAATTGATTTTCCTTTCAAGATTTGCTATGAAAAGCATTTAAGGAGCAGGAAATTGGTTTTACTCGGGACACACTTATCAACTTCTTTTCAGTGTTATGTTAAAAGTTCCATGTCACGTGATGTCGATTTGAAGCAAAGCAGGAAATAAGACAAGTTGTATATTGTGCTCTAGTTACACAATACAGACTTATTTAAAGGGGAACATTATAATCGTCCAAAATCGGTAGTCTAGATTTGGCAAAATTGAGATTATCACAATGTGTGGACTGATCTCAAGGAAAGACTGAGATCTAGAGAATATAAGCAAGGTTTTTTAATTCACACCACCATGTTTCGGCATCAGACCAGTGCCTTTCTCAAGGTAAAAAACCAAGTGAGGGGTTTTTATCTTGCGAATCCAAGTGACTGTTTTCTACCTTGAGAAACGCATTGGGCTGGCACCAAAATGCTTTGTTTGAATAAAAAACCTTGCTTATAGAGAACAGATCTCAGTCTTTCTGTGAGCGCAGTCCACGCATTGTGATAATCTCCATTTTGCCAAACTGCTGTCTGAATGATACTCTTCTCCAGCCATGGGACTGCAGCTATGGCACATCAGACTTCTACAATGGCTGTGTCCTTACACAACCCTTACAGGTAAGTGCTACCATCACCTCAACCCCAACTTGTTACTTAGGGTGCTGCCCTATGTGTGCACATTTGTCCCATCCAGATATTCCCCTTGTATCCTAGATTTAACATTTTAACCCAATATTGTTCCATTTAACCAAATGTACAGCACTGCATAGTATGCTGCTAATATTTCAGTTCAATATAATTGCAGGTGTTATACACAGAATATGGACAGTTAGACACAGGAATTATAATAACTAATGTAACCTAATGGTGGCATTCACATTAGATAGCTATCGGCTGAATGATCTCTCCAAACTCTGTCATATACAGGTGCTTCTCAGAAAATTAGAATATCATCAAAAAGTTAATTTATTTCTGTTCTTCAATTCAAAAGTGAAACTCATATATTATATAGAGTCATTACAAACAGAGTGATCTATTTCCAGTGTTTATTTCTGATAATGTTGATGATTATTGCTTTCAGCTAATGAAAACCCAAAATACATTATCTCAGTAAATTAGAATACTTTATAACACCAGCTTGAAACATGATTTTAATATCTGAAATGTTGGCCTACTGAAATGTATGTTCAGTAAATGCACTCAATACTTGGTCGTGGCTCCTTTTGCATCAATTACTGCATCAATGCAGCGTGGCATGGAGGCGATCAGCATGTGGCACTGCTGAAGTGTTATGGAAGCCCAGGTTGCTTTGAATGCAGCCTTCAGCTTGTCTGCATTGTTGAGTCTGGTGGCTCTCTTCTTTCTCTTGATAATACCCCATAGATTCTCTATGGAGGTCAGGCGAGTTTGCTGGCCCATCAAGCACAGTGATACTGTTGTTTTAACCCCTTTCTGACCTCGGACGGGATAGTACGTCCGAGGTCAGATCCCCTGCTTTGATGCAGGGCTCCGGCGGTGAGCCTGCATCAAAGCTGGAACATGTCAGCTGTTTTGAACAGCTGACATGTGCCCGCAATAGAGGCTGGTGAAATCGCGATTCACCCGCCGCTATTGACTAGTTAAATGCCGCTGTCAAATGCTGACAGCGGCATTTAACCGGCGCTTCCGGCCAGGTGGCCATCACATGTGCCCGCAATAGAGGCTGGTGAAATCGCGATTCACCCGCCGCCATTGACTAGTTAAATGCCGCTGTCAAATGCTGACAGCGGCTTTCAGCCGGCGCTTCCGGCCAGGTGGCCGTCACATGATCGGGGGTCAGCGATGCTTCTGCAGAGTAACCATAGAGGTCCTTGAGATCTCTATGGTTACTGATCCTGGATAGCTGTGAGCGCCACCCTGTGGTCGGCGCTCATAGCACACCTGCAATTCTACTGCATAGCAGTGATCTGATGATCTCTGCTATGTAGCAGAGCCGATCGCGTTGTGCCAGCTTCTAGCCTCCCATGGAGGCTATTGAATCATTGCAAAAGTAAAAAAAAAGTTTAAAAAAATGTGAAAAAATAAAAAAATATAAAAGTTTAAATCACACCCCTTTCGCCCCATTCAAAATAAATCAATAAAAAAAAAATCAAACCTACACATATTTGGTATTGCCGCATTCAGAATCGCCCTATCTATCAATAAAAAAAGCATTAACCTGATCGCTAAACAGTGTAGCGAGAAAAAAATTTGAAACCCCAGAATTACGTTTTTTGGTCACCATGACATTGCATTAAAATGCAATAACGGGCGATCAAAAGAATATATCTGCGACGAAATGGTATCATTAAAAACACCAGATCAGCTCGCAAAAAATAAGCCCTCACCCGACCCCAGATCATGAAAAATGGAGACGCTATGGGTATCGGAATATGGCACAATTTTTTTTTTCTAGCAAAGTTTGGAATTTGTTTTCACCACTTAGATAAAAAATAACCTAGTCATGTTAGGTGTCTATGAACTCTAAATGACCTGGAGAATCATAATGGCAGGTTAGTTTTAGCATTTAGTGAACCTAGCAAAAAAGCCAAACAAAAAACAAGTGTGGGATTGCACTTTTTTTGCAATTTCACCGCACTTGGAATTTTTTTCCTGCTTTCTAGTACACGACATGCTAAAACCAATGATGTCTTTCAAAAGTACAACTTGTTTCGCAAAAAATAAGCCCTCACATGGCCATATTTACAGAAAAATAAAAAAGTTATGGCTCTGGGAAGGAGGGGAGCGAAAAACGAACACGGAAAAACGGAAAATCCCAAGGTCATGAAGGGGTTAAAACCAGGTATTGGTACTTTTGGCAGTGTGGACAGGTGCCAAATCCTCCTGGAAAATGAAATTTCCATCTCCAAAAAGCTTGTCAGCAGAGGGAAGAATGAAGTGCTCTAAAATTTCCTGGTAGATGGCTGCACTGACTTTGGTCTTGATAAAACACAGTGGACCTACACCATCAGATGACATTGCTTCCAAAACCATCACTGATTGTGGAAACTTCACACTAGACCTCAAGCAACTTGGATTGTCTGTCTCTCCACTCTTCCTCCAGACTCTGGAACCTTGATTTCCAAATGAAATGCAAAATTTACTTTAATCTGAAAACAACACCTTGACTAGGGTTGAGCGACTTTTATTTTTATAGGATCGGGTCAGGTTTCATGAAACCCGACTTTCTCAAAAGTCGGGTCAAGTGAAATCGGCCGATCTTATAAAAAAGTCGGGGTCGGGGTCGGCCGAAACACGAAACCCAATGCAGTGCAATGGGATACTATGGTTCCCAGGGTCTGAAGGAGAGGAAACTCTCCTTCAGGCCCTGGGATCCATATTTAAGTGTAAAATAAAGAATTAAAATAAAAAATATTGATATACTCACCTCTCCGACGCAGCCTGGACATCGCCGCTGGTAACCGGCATCTTCCGTTCCTAAGAATGGCGCTTGAAAGACCTTTCGATGACGTCACGGCTTGTGATTGGTCGCGGCCGCCCACGTGACCGCTCAGCGACCAATCACAAAGCCGTGATGTAATTTTCAGGTCCTAAATTCCTCATTCTAGGAATTTAGGACATGAGAATTACGTCACGGCTTTTGATTGGTCGCTGAGCGGTCACGTGGGCTGCCGCGACCAATCACAAGCCGTGACGTCATCGAAAGGTCCTTCACGCGCTCATTCTTAAGAAGGAAGGCTGCCGAAAAGAAGCAGGGCACGTTCAAGGGTGAGTATATACCTAATAGGAATATACTCACCCTCGGCTTCTTTCCGGCAGCCTTCCTTCTTAAGAATGCGCGAGTGAAGGACCTTTCGATGACGTCACGGCTTGTGATTGGTCGCGGCGGCCCACGTGACTGCTCAGCGACCAATCAAAAGCCGTGACGTAATTCTCATGTCCTAAATTCCTAGAATGAGGAATTTAGGACCTGAAAATTACATGACGGCTTTGTGATTGGTCGCTGAGCGGTCACGTGGGCGGCCGCGACCAATCACAAGCCGTGACATCATCGAAAGGTCTTTCAAGCGCCATTCTTAGGAACGGAAGATGCCGGTTACCAGCGGCGATGTCCAGGCTGCGTCGGAGAGGTGAGTATATCAATATCTTTATTTTAATTCTTTATTTTACACTTAAATGTGGATTCTGATACCGATTTCCGATATCGCAAACATATCGGAACTCGGTATCGGAATTTCGATACCAGATTCAGAAGATCGCCGACCTCATGGCCGACCCCACACAGGGGTCGGGTCGGGTTTCATGAAACCCGACTTTGCCAAAAGTCGGCGACTTCTGAAAATGGCCGACCCGTTTCGCTCAACCCTAACCTTGACCACTGAGCAACTGTCCAGTTCTTTTGCTCCTTGGCCCAGGTAAGATGCTTCTGGTGTTCTCTATTGGTCATGATTGGCCTGACACAAGGAAAGCAACACTTGTAGCCCATGTCCTGGATACATCTGTGTGGTGGCTCTTGAAGCAAGCAGCAGTCCACTCTGTGAATTTCCCCCAAATTTTTCAATGGCCTTTTCTTAAAAATCCTTTAAACGCTGCGGTTATCCCATTTGTTTGTGCATCTTTTTCTACCATACTTTCCTTCCACTCTTTCCATTAATATGCTTGGATACAGCACTCTGTGAACAGCCAGCAATGACCTTTTGTGGCTTACCCTACTTGTGGAGTGTGTCAATGACTGACTTCTAGACATCTGTCTAGTCAGCAGTCTTTCCCATGATTGTGGAGCCTACTGCTTAGGATGCCTTTGCAGGTGTTTTTTGTTAATTATTCTAATTTACTGAAATAATGACTTTGGGGTTTTCATTGGCTGTAAGCCATAATCATCAACACTAACAGAAATAAACACTTGAAATAGATCACTCTGTTTGTATTAACTCTATATAATATACGAGTTTCACTTTTGTATTGAAGAACTGAATTAAATTAACTTTTAGGTGATATTCTAATTTTGTGAGAAGCTCCTGTACATACATATTAAGTTAAGTGTACATGCATTGTGTATGGGGAAAAAATAGTAAGCTGCTGATGATGTCAAAAGGAACAGGTTTTCAAACTCAACAGATCGGATCCTTCTCATCCTCCACATCACCTATTGCAGACAGTTGGGAGGCCCCCACAAACACTAGAAGGTTGTCTGGTTCCGAAGAAAGACACAAGTTTGGCCAACTCTAATATTTAAAGGGACCGTTCTGCTGCATTACAGTGGCATGTCAAAGTTTGGGTACCTCTATGATCTCTAAACGGCCTAAAATTAAAGATGACACATTTCCTTTAAATTTTAGGAAGTGAAATTCCTGGGTTTTCCTGCATGCAGTGCTATCTAGCCATAGATTTTTAATGATGTTCAGATCAGGGGACTGTGAGGGCCATTGTAAAACTTTCACCTTGCGCCTTTTGAGGTAGTCTATTGTGGATTTTGACATGTGTTTAGGATCATTATCCATTTGTAGAAGCCATCCTCTTTTCAACTTTTTTATAGATGGTGTTATGTTTGCATCAAGAATTTGTTGAAATTTCATTGAATCCATTTGCTCCTCTACCCATGAATTGATCCCCTTGCTATTGACTTCAACACAACCCCAAAGCACTTTTGCATACTTCTGATTCTGAATTTAATGGTGAGGACATTGCATATTTATGCAGATGTCTCTGAACAGTAGAGCAATGTACCACAACTCCAGGCCCTGCTAAATTTTTTTGAAGGTCTTTCACAGTCAAGTGAGGGTTCTGATTTTCCTCTCTAGTAGTGTTGAGCGATACCGTCCGATACTTGAAAGTATCGGTATCGGAAAGTATCGGCCGATACCGGCAAAGTATCGGATCCAATCCGATACCGATACCCGATACCAATACAAGTCAATGGGACTCAAGTATCGGACGGTATTCCTGATGGTTCCCAGGGTCTGAAGGAGAGGAAACTCTCCTTCAGGCCCTGGGATCCATATAAATGTGTAAAAGAAAGAATTAAAATAAAAAATATCGCTATACTCACCCTCCGACGCAGCCTGGACCTCAGCGAGGGAACCAGCAGCGTTGTTTGTTTAAAATTTGCGCTTTTACTTGGTTACGTGAAGTCCCGGCTTGTGATTGGTCAGGGCGGCCATGTTGCCGGGACGCGGACCAATCACAGCAAGCCGTGACGAAATTACGTCACGGCTTGCTGTGATTGGTCCGCGTCCCGGCAACATGGCCGCCATTAACCAATCACAAGCCGTGACGTCACGGGAGGCTGGACACGCGCGCTTTTTAAAATGGGCGCGTGTCCAGCCTCCCGTGATGTCCCGGCTTGTGATTGGTTGCGCCGCGGTCAACCAATCTCAAGCCGGGAGGCTGGACACGCGCGCATTTTAAAATTTTAAAATGGGCGCGTGTCCAGCCTCCCGGCTTGTGATTGGTTGACCGCGGCGCAACCAATCACAAGCCGGGACGTCACGGGAGGCTGGACACGCGCCCATTTTAAAATGCGCGCGTGTCCAGCCTCCCGTGACGTCACGGCTTGTGATTGGTTGCGTCTCCCATGTGACTGCGATGCAACCAATCACAAAGCCGGGACGTAATTTTAAAATCCTTAAGGACCTGAAATTACGTCACGGCTTGCTGTGATTGGTTGCGTCTCCCATGTGACTGCGACGCAACCAATCACAACGCCGGAACGTAATTTTAAAATCCTGAAGGACCTGAAATTACGTCACGGCTTGCTGTGATTGGTTGCGTGCCGGTCACATGGGCGGCACGCAACCAATCACAAGCCGGGACTCACGTAAAGGAAAGAAAAGCGCGAATTTTAAACAAAGAACGCTGCCGCTTCCCTCGGTAAGGTGCAGGCTGCGTCGGAGAGGTGAGTATAGCAATATTTTTTATTTTAATTCTCTCTTTTACACATTTTTACATTAATGTTGTTTCGATACCGATACCCGATATCACAAAAATATCGGATCTCGGTATCGGAATTCCGATACAGCAAGTATCGGCCGATACCCGATACTTGCAGTATCGGAATGCTCAACACTACTCTCTAGTAGTGTTGAGTGATACCTTCCGATATCGGAAAGTATCGGTATCGGAAAGTATCGGCCGATACCGTCAAAGTATCGGATCTAATCCGATACCTATACCCGATCCCAATGCAAGTCAATGGGACGAAAATATCGGAATTAAAATAAACCCTTTCTTTCCTTGTAGGTTCATTCTACATGAAGGAAAACAACTAAGAATAATGTAGGATGTATTGGGGGAGGTGGCGGAGACATTAAAGGCACAGAGGTTTATCCCAATCAAATAGAATAGCAGGATTTTTTTTTTTTTATGACGTTCGGCGTTAGAAAGATTTTGACTATGTTATTTTTATTTTTTATTTTGTCAGATATTGATGTTTCACTACTTCCACGCCCTTCACCTTCTTTTTTACTTCTCCAACACTTTCTTCTTCATTATCCTCATCATCAGCTTCTTTGACATCAACTATCTTCACCTTATTCATCTTCTTCTTCATCTTCTACCTATAATTTTTTTTTTTTACATTGTTCATATTCTTTTTATTTAACTATTATCTTCTTCATATTCAACTTCTTCATCATATTCTTATTTGTGACAGGCATTCCCATAGTTGTTATCTATAAAAGTTTGAAGATTACACCTTCCGTTCTGCCTGTCACAAAAGAGTTACATTTGTCCGCGTTCAGTTTGGCCTGCAGCATCAGGCTTTATCCAGGGGCACCACGAGGAGGAACGGACTCACCCCCATACACTGCTTAGTCTTCTTCTGCTTATAATTTAGATAATATTTTTTGCTCTGATATTTAGTGTTATGCTTAATGTTCTTCTGCTCTTTGTTCTGCAGCCTCTTGTTCTTCTGCTTCTCGGTCTCCCATGTCGTCGTCGTCTCCAGGGTCGTCGTCTCCGGGGTCGTCGTCATCGGGGTGGTCTTCAGGGTCATCGTCTCCAGGGTCGTCGCCATCTCAGTGGTTGTCGTCTCTGGTGTCGTCGTCATCTTAGGGGTGGTCTTCCGGGTCGTCGTCTTTAGGGTCTTGAACTTGGAAATGTAGCAGAAGGTACAAGAAGGCTGAGAAAATGCCATGAAACAGCTGATGGAACTGGAACTCGGATGGCTACCCGAAGGTCCAAGAGCCAATAGAACTACCGAGGACCAGCTGACGTTACTGGAACCCGGTTACTAAGCAGGAGGTACCCGTGCCTGAAAGCAATACCAAGGACCACCTGACGTTGGTGGAACTCGGATACCCAGAGGAAGGCACCTAAGCCAAAGGCTCTGCCCGGAACCAGCTGACGGTACTGGAACCAGGATGGGGAGCAGAAGGTACAAGAGCAAAAGACACTGCCGAAAACCAGCTGACGGTACTGGATTCCGGATGGGTAGCCGAAGGTCCAAGAGCCAATGGAACTACCGAGGACCAGCTGACGTTACTGGAACCCGGTTACTAAGCAGGAGGTACCCTTGCCTGAAAGCACTACCAAGGACCACCTGACGTTGGTGGAACTCGGATACCCAGAGGGAGGCACCTAAGCCAAAGGCTCTGCCCGGAACCAGCTGACGGTACTGGAACCAGGATGGGGAGCAGAAGGTACAAGAGCAAAAGACACTGCCGAGAACCAGCTGATGGTACTGGAACCCGGATGGGTAGCCGAAGGTCCAAGAGCCAATGGAACTACTGAGGACCAGCTGACGTTACTGGAACCCGGTTACTAAGCAGGAGGTACCCGTGCCTAAAAGCACTACCAAGGACCACCTGACGTTGGTGGAACTCGGATACCCAGAAGGAGGCACCTAAGCCAAAGGCTCTGCCCGGAACCAGCTGACGGTGCTGGAACCAGGATGGGGACGTATTCAAGCTTGTCTTCCTAGAGCCCCAACTAGCGGTGTTGGAGCAAAGGGTCAGCAGGGGGAGCAGAGTGTAGGCCGAAGCCTTCACTGGAGGCATTTGTAGGTCTGTTGTGTCTGTGTGGCGTTTGCAGGACACGTTGCCGGCTACACAGCAGGGGAACAGCTGGCGGTGCTGAACCCCACTGACACATTGGCGAGGTGTTTTTCTCTGTGCAGCCAGCACTTCGGGGCACCAACTGGTGGTGTTAGAGCCCAGGCTCTGCAGGGGGAGCAGAGTGTAGGCTGAAGCCTAATTGAACCAATTTTAAAGGTAACCTTTAACCCCCCCTCAGGTGTTACAAACTAGAAGAGCCACGCCTTATGCAGCAGTAGTGCTGCACAAGTCAAAGGTTGCTCTTTTAATTTTGTTCCTTGCACAAGCTGAATGAAACACGTACAACATTTTGGCCCTTATACAGTCAATCTGTCTTGGAGGCGGGAGTTCCCTTCGTAATGAGACGCAGCACAGCTGGCAAAAATACCAACTTGGTGCTTGGCGCGGCCTCCTGAGCATGGCATTTTGATGTACAGGAGTCTGCGTTGTTGCGTTATCCCTTGGCCATGCGCTGCCCGTCTTCTGACATCATTTCATGTCGGCTGGTGCGGTTCGCAATGCCCATGAATCCCAGCCCCGCAGTGTCCTTACAGTGTTTCACACTGCGGGGCTGGGATTCATGGCCTGGCGCAGTACATATGTTCGCCTCTCGCTCGTGTCCTTACACCTGCTACAGACTGTGCGGCGTCAGCTGATCCCTTATCGCATGCCACGGCCATGAAGCCGCACAGTCTGAAGAAGGCGGAAGGAGCTGAGTGACAGCCTGGCGAAGATATGCACTGCTCATGCCCGTCAATCACACCCTCACAGTCAAAATAAATAAGACACCGAGGGGCGTTGTGTGGGCCAGGGCGGCCGCAGAGGCGCAGCCAGCCAAACAATGATGTTAGAAGAAGGGCAGCGCTACCAAGGGGGTCGTTGCGTGTCATTACAAAGGAAAGTCACACCTCAGGGACGTTTTAATGGTCTCAGGGGACACATTGTAGATGTGTTCTGTTCCACGGGTGCAAGGAGAATAAGTTTATGAGCCACCTTGCACACATGCAGCATTACTGCTGTACAAGGTGGCTGTAAAACATACAAACACCTGGGGGTGGGGCGACAGGATCCCTTCAATTTCAGTTCTTGTGTCTGCGTGGCTTTTGCAGGACACGATGCCGGCTACACAGCAGGGGAACAGCTGGCGGTGCTGAACCCCACTGACACATTGGCTGGTGTTTTTCTCTGTGCAGCTAGCAGTACCGGGCACCAACTGGTGGTGTTAGAGCCCAGGGTCAGCAGGAGGAGGAGAGGGAGCAGAGTGTAGGCCGAAGCCTGCACTGGCGGCAGCTTTGTGTCTGCGTGGTTGTTGCAGGACACGTTGCCGGCTACACAGCAGGGGAACAGCTGGCGGTGCTGAACCCCACTGACACATTGGCGAGGTGTTTTTCTCTGTGCAGCCAGCACTTCGGAGCACCAACTGGCGGTGTTAGAGCCCAGGCTCTGCAGAGGGAGCAGAGTGTAGGCTGAAGCCTAATTGAACCAATTTTAAAGGTAACCTTTAACCCCCCCTCAGGTGTTACAAACTAGAAGAGCCACGCCTTATGCAGCAGTAGTGCTGCACAAGTCAAAGGTTGCTCTTTTAATTTTGTTCCTTGCACAAGCTGAATGAAACACGTACAACATTTTGGCCCTTATACAGTCAATCTGTCTTGGAGGCGGGAGTTCCCTTCGTAATGAGACGCAGCACAGCTGGCAAAAATACCACCTTGGTGCTTGGCGCGGCCTCCTGAGCATCGCATTTTGATGTACAGGAGTCTGCGTTGTTGCGTTATCCCTTGGCCATGCGCTGCCCGTCTTCTGACATCATTTCATGTCGGCTGGTGCGGTTCGCAATGCCCATGAATCCCAGCCCCGCAGTGTCCTTACAGTGTTTCACACAGCGGGGCTGGGATTCATGGCCTGGCGCAGTACATATGTTCGCCTCTCGCTCGTGTCCTTACACCTGCTACAGACTGTGCGGCGTCAGCTGATCCCTTATCGCATGCCACGGCCATGAAGCCGCACAGTCTGAAGAAGGCGGAAGGAGCTGAGTGACAGCCTGGCGAAGATATGCACTGCTCATGCCCGTCAATCACACCCTCGCAGTCAAAATAATTAAGACACCGAGGGGCGTTGTGTGGGCCAGGGCGGCCGCAGAGGCACAGCCAGCCAAACAATGATGCCAGAAGACGGGCAGCGCTACCAAGGGGGTTGCAGCGTGTAATTACAAAGGAAAGTCACACCTCAGGGACGGTTTAATGGTCACAGAGGACACATTTTAGACATGTTCAGTTCCACGTGTGCAAGGGGAATAAGTTTCTGAGCCACCTTGCACACATGCAGCATTACTGCTGTACAAGGTGGCTGTGAAACATACAAATGCCTGGGGGAGGGGGGACAAGTTCCCTTCAATTTCAGTTCTTGTGTCTGCGTGGCTGATGCAGGACACGATGCCGGCTACACAGCAGGGGAACAGCTGGCGGTGCTGAACCCCACTGACACATTGGCTGGTGTTTTTCTCTGTGCAGCTAGCAGTACCGGGCACCAACTGGCTGTGTTAGAGCCCAGGGTCAGCCGGAGGAGCATAGTGTAGGCCGAAGCCTGCACTGGAGCAAGTTGAAAGGGAACCTTTAACCCCCCCCCAGGGGTTTGTAGCTGAAAGAGCCATATTGTACAGCACTAATGCTGGAAAAGGTAAACTTAGCTCTTTTAATTATGGTCCTTGCAAATGCTGAACTTGACACTTATGAAATGTGTCCCCTCACACCGTTAAACCGTCCGGTCGGAGGGACTTTCCTTTGTCATGTGACGCAGCACAGCTGTCATTCTTACCCCCTTGGCGCCATGCGCCACCTCCTCAGCGTTGTTTGAATCTGTCCCGGAGCCTGCGCTGTTTTGTTAGCCCTTGTCCATGCACACATTTTGCGCTGCCCATCTTCTGACATCATTTGGTGTCGCTGGCGCTGCAGAGCCGCAATGCGCGATTTTGCCATGTTGGAACGCCGCAAGTGAGCACAATCTAGGCGGACCTTGTGCAGCAGTGCATCAAGATCCGGATAGTCCCTCAAAAAACTCTGCAAGACCAAATTGAGCACATGTGCCAGACATGGGATGTGAGTGAGGTTGCCGAGGCCCAGAGCTGCCACCAGATTTCGGCCATTATCACACACTACCATGCCTGGCTGGAGATTCGCTGGCACAAACCACACATCGCTCTCCTGCTTGATGGCATTCCAGAGCTCCTGCGCTGTGTGGCTTCGATTCCCCAAAGAAATTAATTTCAAGACGGCCTGTTGACGTTTGGCCACGGCTGTGCTCATGTCGGTCGAAACAGGTAAACGTTCATCACGGGTCCATGTGGAGGTGGACTGTGATGGCTCCTGCAGCGATGATTCTGAGGAACTGGTGTAAGAGGAGGAGTCAATGCATACAGAATGGATTCCTGCAATCCTTGGAGTGGGCAGGACACGGCCTGTGCCACTCGCACGATCTGTACCCGGCTCAACGACATTAACCCAATGGGCAGTGAGGGAAAGGTATCGCCCCTGTCCATGTTGACTGGTCCACTCATCGGTGGTGAGGTGGACCTTGCTACTGACGGCGTTAAGTAGCGCGTGTTTTATGTGTCCCTCCACATGCTTGTGCAGGGCAGGGACAGCTTGCCTGCTGAAGTAAAAGCGGCTGGGCACATTGTACTGTGGGACTGCCAATGACATCAAGTCACGGAAGCTGTCAGTCTCCACCAGCCTGAATTACAGCATTTCCAGTGACAGAAGTTTGGCAATGCCTGCAGTCAGAGCCTGTGCTCGTGGGTGGTTTGACGAGAAAGGCCGCCTTTTCTCCCATGCCTGTACTACCGATGGCTGTAGACTGGGCTGGGAGTGTGTGGATGACTGGGAAAGTGGTGCTGTGGGTGGAATTACAGTGGGTCTCTGGACAACAGGGCCAGAGGTTCTTCCACGGCGATCCTGGGAGGAAGCCGAACCAGCTGCGTGTGAGCTGGAGGAAGAGGCAACACGAGCTGAAGAGGTGGTAGCTGCCGCTGTTGGTTGGCCTAGCTCTTCAGTGTGTTTTTCTAACTCCGCCGCGTGCCTGTTGCGCACATGTTTCCACATGTTGGAGGTATTGAGGTTGCTGACATTTCGACCTCTTTTGACTTTGTGATGACACACCTTGCATTTGACATAGCAAATGTCATCTGCAACTGTGTCAAAAAAGGGCCAGACACTGCAAGTCTTGGGAGCACCCTTTTTGGCTTTTGGAACAGACATGCTCCTAACGGGTGCCAAAGTGGAGGCTACAGGCTGCGCAGTCTTCCCCCTCCCTCTACCTCTTTGGCCCGTTCTAGGAATCTCTTCCTCGGAGCTGCTCCCACCACCTTCCTGTCCTTCACGCCACGATGGGTCAAGGACCTCATCATCTACACTACCCTCTGCCACCAACTGCTCCTCCTGGGTAGTCTCAGCAGCAGAGCACGCACCAGAAAGTGGCACCTGAGTGTCATCATCAGCGGATGACGCAGTGAACAACCCTGAGCTGGATACAACCATGCTATGGCTGCTCACAGACTACAGGGCGAGCTGCAGTCACACGGAGACCGTGCAGACAGCCGTAAACGGCGCTGCAAGGCCCCAAAAACCTCCTCTACGTTATCCTATGTAGTGTTTTTCCACAAGTTAGCTGGATACGGGTGGAAAGTCACTAATAGGAATTATTAGAAAAAATGAGCAGCAGACTACACTACTTGAAAAAAAAAAAAAAGAACAGTATGGGGCAATGAACCACCCTCCCTGAACTGAATACAACCAGCTATGGATGGCCTATGGCTGCACACAGACTAGAGAGTGGGCTGCACTCACACACACACACAGACCTTGCAGATCGCTGTGAAATCAGCGCTGCAAGGCAAAAGCAAGGTGATTAGTAACACAGCGGTTGCTAAATTAGCCTTGGAAAAGCACAAAGAAGCAAATCGCTATCTCTAAACTGGCCCTCAGTCAGCAAACAGCATCCTGTCACTAACTGAATTCACAGCAGAGTGAGCGCAAAATGGCGCCAGCGACTTTTAAACTGCATCATGACATCATTTCAGCAGCCAATCACAGCCTTACCAGTAGTTTCATGCCCTCCTTGCTGAACAGGATGTGCCCACACTTGGAATCATTCTCATTGCCTGATTTCGTGCAAATTTGTGCAGTTTGAATCCTGGGAACTTCCGATTCCGGTATCTGATACGCGGCAAGTATCGGATCTCGGTATCGGAATTCCGATACCGCTAAGTATCGGCCAATACCCGATACTTGCGGTATCGGAATGCTCAACACTACTCTCTAGTAATCCTACAAGCAGCTCTCACAGAAATTTTGCTTGGTCTTCCAGACCTTATCTTGACCTCCACTGTTCCTGTGAACTGCCATTTCTAAATTACATTTCGAGCTGAGTAAAGGGCAACTTGAAAATGCTTTGCTATCTTCTTATATCCTTCTCCTGCTTTGTAAGCCTCCAGCATTTTCATTTTCAGAGTGCAAGGTAGCTGCTTAAAAGAACCCATGGCTGCTGTTTTTTTTTGGCCAAGGTTAGACAAGGCTGTTTTTAAAAAAAAAAAAATGGGAAATTTGCATCATCTGGTCTTTTCTAGTGATGATAGTGAACAATCATCATCACATTTCAGCAGCCAATCACAGCCTTGCCAGTAGTTTCATGCCCTCCTTGCTGAACAGGATGTGCCCACACTTGGAATCATTCTCATTGCCTGATTTCGTGCAAATTTGTGCAGTTTGAATCCTGGGAACTTCCGATTCCGGTATCTGATACGCGGCAAGTATCGGATCTCGGTATCGGAATTCCGATACCGCTAAGTATCGGCCGATACCCGATACTTGCGGTATCGGAATGCTCAACACTACTCTCTAGTAATCCTACAAGCAGCTCTCACAGAAATTTTGCTTGGTCTTCCAGACCTTATCTTGACCTCCACTGTTCCTGTGAACTGCCATTTCTAAATTACATTTCGAGCTGAGTAAAGGGCAACTTGAAAATGCTTTGCTATCTTCTTATATCCTTCTCCTGCTTTGTAAGCCTCCAGCATTTTCATTTTCAGAGTGCAAGGTAGCTGCTTAAAAGAACCCATGGCTGCTGGGGTTTTTTTGGCCAAGGTTAGACAAGGCTGTTTTTAAAAAAAAAAAAAATGGGAAATTTGCATCATCTGGTCTTTTCTAGTGATGATAGTGAACAAGCTATAACCCTAGCAGGCTAATTTAGGTCTGAAATCTTGGTCAAAGTTTTCTGAGCACACAAATCTCCAAGGGTGCCGAACCTTTTGCATTGGCCCATTTTCATTTTTGTAATATTTAAAATGTGAAAGATGAAAATATTTTTTTCCTAAAATACGAAGGAAATGTGACATATTTAACTTTAGGCCTTTAGAGGTAATTTCACCTTTAACTTGCTTAACTGTTCACAATAACAGTAATTTTGACCAGGGGTGCTCAAACTTTTACATGCCACTGTATGTAATATTATAATTTGTTATTATTACATCTCATCAATTATAGAAAGCCAAATACCGGAGAGTCTAGAGACACTAGATATAGTGGGCTTGATTTCTAAACAAAATTACTTTCTAATACCTTGTATGTCTTTATTAAAATTGTAGTCATTCATAAAGAAAATGTTGACCTGGGAGCCCAAAGTTTTACATGTTACTGTATATATATATATATATATATATATATATATATATATATGACTCCAAGTAAATCAAGCTTCTGTGAAATCAAACTGTCCACTAAAGGCTGAGTCACACATAACGATATCGTTAACGATATCGTTGCAACGTCACGCTTTTGGTGACGTAGCAACGATCCCGCTAACGATCTCGTTATGTGTGACAGCGACCAATGATCAGGTCCCTGCTGGGAGATCGTTGGTCGTTGGGGAATGATCAGGACCATTTTTTGGTCGCTGATCACCCGCTGTCATCGCTGGATCGGCGTGTGTGACGCCGATCCAGCAATGCGTTCACTTGTAACCAGCGTAAATATCGGGTTACTAAGCGCAGGGCCGCGCTTAGTAACCCGATATTTACCCTGGTTACCATTGTAAAAGTTAAAAAAAAAAACAGTACATACTCACATTCTGATGTCTGTCACGTCCCCCGGCGTCCACAGGGTTAAAACTGCTAATGCACGCTCTCCGGCCGAGAGCTTCCCTGCACTGACTGTGTCAGCGCCGGCCGTAAAGCAGAGCACAGCGGTGACGTCACCGCTGTTACTGCCGGCGCTGACACATTCAGTGCAGGGAAGCTCTCGGCAGCAGCGCGTGCATTAGCACCCGGGTAACCAGGGTAAACATCGGGTTACTAAGCGCGGCCCTGCACTTAGTAACCCGATGTTTACCCTGGTTACCCGGGTGCTGCAGGGGGACTTCGGCATCGTTGAAGACAGTTTCAACGATGCCGAAGTCGTTCCCCTGATCGTTGGTCGCTGGAGAGAGCTGTCTGTGTGACAGCTCCCCAGCGACCACACAACGACTTACCAACGATCACGGCCAGGTCGTATCGCTGGTCGTGATCGTTGGTAAGTCGTTTAGTGTGACGGTACCTTTAGGAAGCAACACTGTTTGACAATCAATTTCACATGCTGTTCTGCAAATGCAATAGACAATAGATGGAAATTATTGGCAATTATCAAGACACACTCAATAAAGGAGTGGTTCTGCAGGTTGGGACCACAGACCACATCTCAGTACAAATGTTTTCTGGCTGATGTTTTGGTCACTTTTGAATGTTGGTTGTGCTTTCACACTCGTGGTAGCATGAGATGGACTCTACAACCCACACAAGTAGCTCAGGTAGGCACTGCTGGAGCCTGTGACTGTCTGCAGTGGTGAGGTAACTAGAGGAGAGCTTCATTGGATGTTTCTCTAAAGATGCACTCGGTTTGTCACCTGTTCTTTGCCAGCCAATCACTGGCTGAAGCTGTGTTGTGATTTCTGAACATTGCTTCTGGAACTCGAGCACACTTCTGAAGTAGCCTGAGAGGAATCTGGGAGCCATTGTATAGTGAATATGCTTCTGTTCATTATTTTAAGACCACCCTTTCCTGAAAAAAATACACTATGAGTCAACAATAGGTCATTTTTTGATTACGCATTCCCCTTAAGTATAGATTATCCTGAAAAACTTTTATATAGAACAACTCCTAAGTTAACTTTTTATTTATACTACACCGGTGAAGTGTTCATATTTGAGCATCATTGACCGTTTCCTATTTTATTGACTGTTTTATTACCTTTAATGATGTTTACACTCTTGTTTGCCACTTGTTGTACAATTGTATGGACACATCCAGTAGAAGTGGTCTGTTCTTCTGTTTTTACTTGTGATAACAACAATGTCAGCAGGAGGTGGGGGAGGTGAAATTCCTGTGTCCTCCCAGGCTCAGACTACACCATTGTCCCTATCCAGTGTCATGCCACAATAAGGCTTTCTTCACATTATTTTGTGCTATGCTTTAATGCATTTTTATTAGTTATTTTTGGAGTGTTCTATGCACTTTTTATGTGTTGTTTTCCTAAAGAAAAGCCTATGAGAAATGTATTAAAAACACCCAACACCTTGAGCGACACGTGACACCAGCTTAACAAAAAAAAGCCAAGAACTTAAAAAACACACCAAAACACAAAAGAATGCTCAGTTTGTAGTGCGTCTTAGATTTTGCTATTGACTTAGAACCATTATCTGGATGTGGAGTCAAAGAGATTTGGGAAAAAATAGTAAAAGGGGCCGACAACAAAACTTGTAATTTTTACAAAAACCTCAATATTTATCATCCTTCTATCAATAGTAGAGTATGGGGCAATCTTCCCAATTTATCAAAGTCATCAGCCGACTCAAAAATTTAAGACTACTTCCTACAATCAGTTTCTGGTGAGTTTGTGACGCTCTGTATTTTTGAAACAATGCATGTAAACTATATTACTAGGTATAGGTGCAGAAATGCTGCAAAATCAAAAACTCACCAAAAAGGTCATCGTGGGAATGTAGTCTAAGACCCTAAATAATTATGATATTTTTGCCCAGTTGTATCCAAGTCTAAGCCATATACATTTCTAAGGCAAGTAATGGAGCGCTCACCATCAATGCATGGATGTTATACTGTGCCACAATTTACCACATGTATTTTATTATTTAGTAAATTGCTCATCTGCAGACAGCAGCATTGGGCAGGTCTTATCTGCTAATTACTGTTTTGCTTAGTGCAGGTTTGCTGATGTGTTATCTGAACACAATTTCTACATTCCAAGTTCACTTATCAGATTTCTGGAAAGGTAATTTGAGTAGGAAGTGTCAACATGGCTGAAGATTATAGACCACACGATAAACAAAACAAAGGTATTTCCATGCAATTTGCTTAGAGGATAGCGAGGGCATGATAAATCTCAGGACCGTTCCACTGAAAGGCTTTACAATCACAAATAAAATCTTAACGTTAGTAGATTTTTAGGAGGGATTTTGGTTGTACTTGTTATTCTTGAATGCAGGAATGCAAAGGTTAAACATGTTGGGTCCCAGGAATTGATGAGAATGTAAAACATTTATAAAATAGAAGAAGAATCTGGTAATCCTAAAAATATTTTCACCTCAATTGAATAAGTAAATGTTATGGAGTACTGGTCGTCAAATGTATCACTGTTGAATTTTCATTGGGTACGGAAAGTATTCAGACACCTTTAAATTTTTCACTTTTTGTTTCATTGAAGCCATTTGGTAAATTCAAAAAAGTTCATTTTTTTCTCATTAATGTACACTCTACACCCCATCTTGACTGACAAAAAACAGAAATGTGGAAATTTTTGTAAATTTATTAAAAAAGAAAAACGGATGACAGGGGCCAATACAAGTCTACACGTCTGCGAAAAACACGTACAGAACACGCATGGCATCCGTGTGTCATTTGGGTTCCATCTGTGTTAAACATTGTAAAGTATAGGAGAAGCTTTGTAATTTATTTATTTATTTAATTATTTATTTATTCATCTGTGAAAAATACTGATGACCACACTGAAAAAACAGACACACGGTGACACATTGATGGAATTCACTGAACATGGTAAATAAAAACATAGAAAACAATTGTGGATTTGCACTTTTTATTGCAATTTCGCCACATTTGGAATTTTTTGTTCTACTTTCCAGGATGCTATATGATTAAATCAACTTCCAAAAGTACAAATCATGTGGCAAAAAACATGCCATAGCTATATTGACAAAAAATTAAAAATGGAGGGGAGGGGAGGAGAAAACAAAAATGAAAAATGGAAAATGGCTTGGGTGTAGTGTTGAGCATTCCGATACCGCAAGTATCGTGTATCGGCCGATATTTGCGGTATCGGAATTCCGATACCGAGTTCCGATATTTTTGTGATATCAGAAATCAAAATCTGAAGTTCCCAGTGTATGGTTCCCAGGGTCTGGAGGAGAGGAGACTCTCCTTCAGGCCCTGGGATCCATATTCATGTAAAAAATAAAAAATAAAAATAAAAAATATGGATATACTCACCCCTCCGACGGACCCTGGACCTTAGCGGTGCAACCGGCAGCCTCCGTTCCTAAGAATGCAGTGAGTGTACAGGACCTGCGATGGCATCGCGGTCTTGTGATTGGTCACGTGACCGCTCATGTGACCGCTCACGTGACCGCGACATCATCGAAGGTCCTTCACTCACTGCATTCTTAGGAACGGAGGCTGCCGGTTGCACCGCTAAGGTCCAGGGTCCGTCGGAGGGGTGAGTATATCCATATTTTTTATTTTTATTCTTTATTTTTTACATGAATATGGATCCCAGGGCCTGAAGGAGAGTTTCCTCTCCTTCAGACCCTGGGAACCATCCAGGATACCTTCCGATATTTGTGTCCGATTGACTTGTTTTGGTATCGGGTATCGGTATCGGCGATATCCGATATTTTTTGGATATCGTCCGATCCAATCCGATACCGATACTTTTGAATATCGGAAGGTGTCGCTCAACACTACTTGGGTGTGAAGGGTTTAAAAGATCATTGTTCTCAGGAGTACAGCACCCTGCATAAACAGGGCATGGGCAGTCCAGAACAATAACAGCTTATGTGCCTAGAATATTCTATTCCTGATCATTCTGTGCACATTTTAAGAGCTAAAAAGAAGTGATGAGTGAAAGTGCTCACTACTCGAGTGTGTATCTGTTGACCCGGTACGCACCGAGTATTGCAGGTGTTCGAGTAACATGCTAAATTCCCCGCTCCACATGTTTCACAGCTGTATACAGCAAAAACATGTGGGGATTGCCCATGTATGGCAGGCAATCCCTTTTTTTTTGGCTGTCTAACAGCCACAAAACATTCAGGGCAAGACTCGAGCATGTCACTCAAACGCCTGCAATACTCAGTGTGTACCAGAGCACCCAATGCAAACTCGAGTAACGAGCATTTTCACTCATCACTACTAAACAGGCTATTAAATGACTGTTGATGGACATTCTGACAGTTGTTTAATGCTGCAGATCGCTGGTGTACACCTGGCCTTAGCAAAAGGTGCACCCTAGTCTGTGCAGCATCGGCTGCTAGAAGCCATTTTCAGATGGGAGAATTCCTTCATACACTTATGTCTCTCCTGGCAAGGTGGAGCCCTTGGCCCAGATGAGCTGTTGTTATGCACCACAGATAAACGGTGCTGGTGCAGCAGGGTGATACAGATGTGACAACAGAAGTTGTGAGAAAATGGCAACAGGAGGAACAAACGAAGAATTGTTGAATTAGGGATGAGTTGCAGAAGAGAACTGACACTGTGAAGGAACAGAATATTTTAGTGATATAGTGGAACTGAGTTTGTAACAGAGTCCTGTGGAGAGCTGACACAGTGGTATGGCAGTGTTGACTCAGGGACATAAAAGAGCTGAGTTTGTAATTCAATACGGAGCTGGTGTTAGGCTCACCTGGTGAGATGGGTCCTCGAAGCACAGGGTCTGGGTGGGCAAATAGGCCACAGGCGTTGGTGCAGCAGACAGATGAGGCACACGTGAAACAGGTAGCAGAGGTACTGGAGACCGCAGATGGATAGGAGACCAGGAGCAGGTAGTAGAGGACCTGGATATCATGGGCAGACAGAAGACCAATGACAGATAGCAAAGGTCCTGGAGACCACAGGCAGACAGGAGACTGGGAATAGGTAGCAGAGGTCCTGGAGCCTGCAGGCAGACAGGACTCTGGAGAACTTAAAAGTCTTAATACCAAGAAACAGGTGTGTGCATTGGTAGGCCTTATATAGGCCCAGGCAGATGACCCCACGGGATCACTCGGGGCCATCTACAAAGTGTGGAGCACAACAATGTTTAGCAGACCATGGGGAGTGGAGCAAAGCCCAGATCTGGGACAGTTGCGTAGCATCTGGCAAAGTTGAGTCACTAATATATCAGAAGAGATTGAAAGGAGCTTCTTTGATGAGGAAAGAGCCAGAACAGCAGGGCAGATGATATCTGATGAAGCAAAAAAAATGTTTTGGGGTTAGTCAAGAGATACCCATTTTATACCTCAATAAAAATGGGAGGCAGACTGCTCGGATCATAAGACCACCTCCCCAGTTTTCCTCGACGCAATTAAAGAAACACACTCTCATATTCAACTTATAACTTTATTGGATAGTAACAACATAAACAACTCTCATCTTCATATCAGACCCTTCTTTGTGGGAGGGGTAAGGTTGCAGCTCTCTCTCAGTTAACCACCGGAAGTTGTGGTGATATGCCGCCAGACTCCCGGCACATGTTACCCGTCTTGTTCTTCCGCCAAGGAGTAGCTATGACCAAACAGAGCTACAACCCCCCACCCAGAGCAAACAAAGCCTCCTCAATCCCATCTTGTAAACCAGACAGAAATATGTCTAAGCCAATATCTGTCCGATGCACACCATCTGGGAGCAAAAGCCTGGCATTTTTCCCTTCCAGCTGTCTATGCCTTATAATAATGCCACCTTTAAAATGCATGAAGCGATAAATTCGATGATTTACTACCCTTTGTACTCTCTCGATACTCGCCCAATCCTGCACTCCACGCCATATCACCCTGGGAATAATTTCTGACCATACAAGCACAAATTGTGTAAAAAACCCTGGGAATTTTTCAATATCTGCTCGCATCAATGTAAGGAGCTCTGTCAGCTGTGTCGAACCTAAATCATTTCCTTCCGCATGCAGCAACAGGATAACTGTGTGACTCGCCATCCTCGATATTTGGACTACCTCAACCAACACCTGAAACCACATCAAACCACGAATGCCTCTCCAATTCACGTTCACGTTATGGAAACCGAGCAATCTCCCTCCAGGCCCTCTGCCCTCTGTTCAGCCCAAAATACATAAGAGTGACCCAAAATCCAAACATTTGGCCTGTAAAAACCTAAAATGAAATGAAAACTGAAATTTAAATGCATATAATAACTACTAAAACATTAGCAAATAAGGTCTTATGTATCGAAAGAAACAAGATGATCGCCATCTGCCTATCCTTATAATTTCTTCATCCCTCAAACCCGCTCGAGCCTCTTCCGTGGCTGCCCCAATTCTGAATGAGTGAGTGCCAAATTCCCCAGGAGGAAAACCCAAATTATCTAAAATCCGCCGCAGTACCGCCAAAAACTGAAATCTGGTCAACGGTGAACTATCAGTATGCGTGAAAAAATATTGACTATCCAGTCTTATAGCCAAATACTGTGAAACCGAAGTAATGGGGCAGACCAGGCCAGCAATAGGAAACAACGGAAACCATAAACCATTTCCTGAAGGGTCTGTTTTTGAACGCCGAATACGAATTGCACAATGAGACGTCGTTATGCTGTAAACCCCCAGGTTTATGTGCAGAAGCGGCTGCCAGTTCACTAACCCGCAAGGCCCCGAAAAATGTGATTCCAAAAGCCACCAAAAACAATACAGACTCAAAAACAGAACTACACACCGAGCTTGTGCTAGCAAAAATTTGGGCCAACAGTGAAAAGGACATAGGCCGTCTCACCCTATGTTGATCCCCAGAGCTTTTCCAACCCTTTAAGGCCTGTCGCAACTTAAAGCTTTTTGTAACATCCTCCCATCCCCTCAATTTAAAATGAAAAGATAACCCCGATAATCTATTCCTTGCAACTGCAGCCGAGAAACTGAGGAAGTTGTAAATAAACTTCTGTAGCCTCCAACCTCGCACTACTAGAAATGTTTACCGGCAGCTTATAGGCAAATACCCATCATTCTTGCCATGCCTTACCATATACGTTCCAAGTAGATGGAGCCACTGATGCCTGAACCAGCGGCATAAGGAGGTTCCTGGCACCTCCCAAAGGTATCCCGGGCAGGGTGTTCCCTGTTGATTGGCTTCTGGAGCGAGATCCCGCAACCTCTGAAATTCAAAGCGTGAAAGGGAGTCAGCCACAGCATTTTCTATACCCGGAACATGTCGTGAGCGGAACCATATATTCAAATGCAAGCATTTCAACACTAGGAACCTTATAAGCTTTATCACTGGGATCGAGAAAGAAGACAAATGATTTACCGCATGAACCACACTTTCATTGTCCGACCAAAAGCAAATGTGTGAATCACGCAACTGGTCACCCCAAATGACCACCACCAAGGGGAATAACTCAAGGAGGGTAAGATTCTTTGTCCAACCATTTAAAAACCATGGGTACTTTTTTGCCCAAGGGTCACTTTTTTTTATAGAGATAAAACCATCAATTTTTTCAAGTAGCTTGATGATTTTATCAGAAGGTAAATGAAACACCTTGTTGACAGAGTCCATTTCAATGCCAAGAAAAGATAAACAGGTGAACGGACCCACCGTCTTTTCTTCTGCTAACGGAACACCAAAAACCTTCATTAACTCCCGAAACTTTTTTAGCACCTTCTCACAAAAGTCTGAATCTGCAGGACCAACAAACAGAAAATCATCCAAATAATGCGTAATCCAATGGGAGCCCTTTCAAATTTGACTACCCATTCAAGAAAACTACAAAATAATTCAAAAAACCTACATGAAATGGAACAACCCATGTGGAGGCAAGTGACTTAGCCATTAATGCCCCAGGTCCTGCCTGTCACAGGAGCATTAAAGCATGATCAAACGACGCGTAGGCCACTGATGATTCTTCCAGACTAATTCCATCATTCACCGAAGAACCTTTCGGGTGTGAAAGATGATGTATTAGTCTGAATTCACCTGGCTCTTTTTTGGGAACTACACCTAAAGGGGATACCCTTAGATTAAAAAAGGGGGATGAAGGAAAAGGTCCCATCATGTGACCGAGCTCCACTTCCTTTGCGATCTTTTTTGACAAAACTAAAGGATTCTCCCTTGCTTACTTTAAATTGGAAGCAAAAACCAATTCCTTGACAAAATTGAAAGGTATAAAAAAACATACATGAAACTCACTCGCAACTGAGCAGACGCCATTTTATTATGATATTTACATAGCCACGGCTCCATCGCGATGATGTTCACTGGACTTGTTCTTGTACTTGCATAGCCCGTAATATTTGCAGTGACCTTCATTGAACAGCCAATAGGTTCCTGGCCTACAAACAGGGACTGGCCCCGAACCTGTCTGTTGGCCCAGGGCCCCATAATGAAAGGGCTGAATGCTCCTTTGAGCCATCATGAGATGCAACCAAGAATCCGTTGCCATCACACCCCAACCAAGCTGAGAGTTGATGGCTAAACGCCGCCTAAAGTTCTTATCATATCTCCACCATGCAGTACCCCCATGTGTTTTATATGAATTGTATATGGTGTCCATATAAAGGAATAATTCCGAGCACCTCTCTGGGTGTTTTTTTACCCATAACACAACCTAAAACACAAAAGGCTTGCATCCAATTATTTATTGTTTTTGCCACTTTCGGACGACATTCATACGGTCTCTCACCCATTCGCCTTTCCCAATCTACCGAATTCTGCTCAGGAGTCAAAAGTGACCAAATATCAATGTAATCGTTAGCCCAAATTTTTTCCATCGTCTCTTGATCTAACTGAGAACCCAACGGAGCGACACCACAATAAAAAACATCCCTATGAATATCAGACCACAAAGGCAGTGGAAGAGGAGTAGCAAGTTTTTCCTGAGCCAATAACTTTGGGTTCAAAACCAATTTTTCTCCCCCCAATATACTGCTCAAACTTTCCAACGTCACAAATTTTTTACCCGAACTCTCCCACGCTTCCGCATAATTGAACTCACCAGCCTGTGTCTCCGAAGTCTGGGGCCCCGCCGGAACAGCCATCATTTCTTCCTTATGACCTTGCTGTTCTTCCTGTGTTGACCTAGGAAATTGGAAATTCCTTCCACGACTACGACCACGAGACCCCGAAGAAGATGATGAATGGTAATGCGATGTCTTTGACCGCCTACTGCATCTAGAAGCCGATCTCTTCCTTATGCGATGTATATGACGACTATGACATCTAGAAGACCTTCTACTAGCATCATCCGAAGATGAAGAGGACCTGTCACGCCTCCTTCTTCTGCCACTCCTACAAACTTTATAATAGACGCTAATAATGACTGGTCTGTCACAGGAAATGCAGCAGCCATCTCTCTTTGCTGTTGATATAGAGGTCCAGGTGGCGCCATCGTTATAGCACCAACACCTTGAACCAAGGTGGGGCTAGGAAGGTTGGACAAAGATGACATATATAAAGGATGCATTATTTGCTGGCTACTGCCAGCTTGTATTAACCTTCCTCTAGTGTTAGCTTTCTGTTACTCTTTCTTATGTTAACGGGTTGGTTTTGACCCCTGTCTTAAATCACCCCTAGGATACCCTAAAAACAGTTATTTATGATCCAATTTGTTTCTTACCTCTTAGTTACCTTGTTAGGGTTTCTCATCCATGGAAGGATTGATTTTAATATTTTTGTTGTGGCCCCCTGGGCCTTTCATTTGAGAGCATACCCTTCATTTTCAATATAAAAATATTGTCAAATGAACCTCAAGAGAATAATATAAACTTTAAAAAGTTTGTTATATTACCTGACTATTACTGAAGGGTTTTAGAACACATTTCTTAAATGTAAAAAAAATATACATATATATATATTTTATATTATTAACTCTAGTAACATCTATGGTGTTACGGGTCAATTTTGACCCATATCTAACTACTTTATGAAAAAGGCAAAAAACAGATTTTTTTTTTTATAGAACTTTAATACAAATAAAAGATGAAAATTATATTAACATTAATATCAATAATAATAAAAAGTAGCTTTTCTAGGTCAAACAAACAACAATCAATCAAGCAAATCAAATCAACAGAAATCAAGTACTAGTTTTTAGATGCATTAGTATTTAGATGCTTGTGTGGCAAAAAGTGACACTTTTTGTGTGTTCTTTGCAGAGGTATTTTTTGCAGGTGAAGCACGATGTGTTTGTCTTTCTGTCCTTATTGCTAGGGCAGACCTGACACCTCTTTCTTTTAGAATCAGGTGGTCTCACTGGGCTTGTGACTGTTGTGGTTGATGTTGAAGCAGGGCTGGTTGAGGAGGATGCTGGTGATGATGCTCTTTGTGTTGCTGTGGGTGTAGACGAAGCACTTGTTGAGCTCTGGAGTTGTCGGACCAAGGCTGCAGCGGCTGGGTCTTGGGGCACTCGTTCCCTTTGGTCAATGTGCGCCTTGACAAGGGATCTTCCTAGTTCCTCAAGAAACATCCTCCGCTTGTTTTTTTCTTTGAATTCCATCCTTGGTGAATGTGGGTCCACAACACAAATGAATTGCATGCTGACACATCAAGCATGTTGTAAAATACAACCATTGGCCATCTCCTAGTCATTCGCTGGCAAGTGTAGGTGGCAGTCAGCTTGTCCAGGTTGTCCACTCCTCCTTTGCTTTTGTTATAGTCCAGGATGATTCTGGGCTTTTTGTCACTTCCTGATGACACAGCTGCATCTTTGTGAAGTGTGGACATCAGTACCACATCCGTCGGTTTTTGGGGCAGTATGAAACAGCAGTGGTGGTGTCTGTAAAAACAAACTTTGAGGAAAGTGGAGCTCTGTCCTTCATCTGCAACAATTCAGCGAGCAGCTCAGGTTTGTTTTTTTTTCACTGTGCCCACCATGGTGATTTTCCTCCTGAGAAGTTCTGGTCCAAGGTCATAGCTGGTAAAAAAAATTGTCACAAGTAATGTTGTGACCCTGCAGTCCAGTAGTCATATCGAGGACTACACGTTTTCCTTGGTTTTTTTCAGGGATGCTGCTTGCAGACTTGCCTGTGTAAATCTGTAGATTCCATGCATAGCTAGTTTTTGCATCACAGGCTGCCCAGATTTTTATGCCGTATTTGCCTGGCTTACTTGGTATGTATTGCCGGAAGGGGCATTTTCCGTGGAAAGGGAGAAAACGTTCGTCTACTGTCACCTCTGGCCCTGGGTTGAACATCAGTGGAAGGAGCTGCACCCATTTCTCCCAAACATCCCTGATGGGAGCAAGTTTGTCAGATTTTGTTCTGGTGTCTCTGTTGTCAAATCTGAGGACTCTTGATATCATTTGAAACTTTTGAAGTGACATTGTTGCCCGGAAAATATTCCTGCCTGTCGATGCGTCCCAGAGACCAGAGATCAGTGGCCTCATTGCAGGATTTGTACACTCCAGAAAGGAGAAGAACACCAATGTAGGCATCCAGGACATCATCATGAAGGTCATTCCACATGTTGCCGTGGACTTTTCTTCCTTCAAGGTTTGTCATAGCAATAATGACTTTTTTTATTGACAATGGCATAAACAGATCAAAACATGTCTTGATGTCACTTAGGGTACCGTCACACAGTGAAATTTCCATCGCTACGACGGTACGATTCGTGACGTTCTAGCGATATCGTTACGATATCGCAGTGTCTGACACGCAGCAGCGATCAGGGACCCTGCTGAGAATCGTACGTCGTAGCACATCGTTTGGAACTTTCTTTCGTCGCTTGATCACCCGCTGACATCGCTGGATCGTTGTGTGTGACAGCGATCCAGCGATGTGTTCGCTTGTAACCAGGGTAAACATCGGGTAACTAAGCGCAGGGCCGCGCTTAGTAACCCGATGTTTACCCTGGTTACAAGCGTAAACGTAAAAAAAACAAACAGTACATACTCACATTCCGGTGTCTGTCCTCCGGCGTCTCAGCTTCTCTGCACTGTGTGAGCGCCTGCCGGCCGGAAAGCGAGCACAGCGGTGACGCGGTGACGTCACCGCTCTGCTTTCCGGCTATGGCGCTTACACAGTGGAGAGAAGCAGAACGCCAGGGACAGACACCGGAATGTGAGTATGTACTGTTTGTTTTTTTTACGTTAACGCTGGTAACCAGGGTAAACATCGGGTTACTAAGCATGGCCCTGCGCTTAGTAACCCGATGTTTACCCTGGTTACCCGGGGACTTTGGCATCGCTCCAGCGCCGTGATTGCAAAGTGTGACCGCAGTCTACGATGCTGGAGCGATATTCATACGACGCTGCGACGTCACGAATCGTGCCGTCGCAGCGATGGAAATTTCACTGTGTGACGGTACCCTTACTCTTGTCACAGCAAACCTTGTGATCCCAGGGGTCATTTTTATGACATTTGCAGCATCTGCCCTGCCATGTACATCTGGAGGTACTGAGCTCCAGCTGATCTTGCCACTTTTGGATTTGAATCTTTCAGCGGGAGCAGCTTCAGCACCAGTGACCTCTTCATCAGACTGATCAGAACTGTCTGTGTCTTCCGGTTGATACTCCACATCATCTTCCTCCTTAGAAACCTGTTCATCTGTATCAGTTTGCTGCTGTGTGTCCTCTGATTCATTATCATCTAAGATATAATCCAGAATTTGGCTTACATCAAATCTTCTCCTCATTGTTGCATGTGTAAACTGGAGATGTATACTCTGCAAAGTACCAACTCTAAGCTGATTTGGCCATGCATGCCTGGACATGTCCCTAACTCAAGTTGTTGGAGGTAGAGCTGGCTGTGGGCTGTTGGTTTATATTGTGTTTATGAGTTCAGTTTTGGGACTTATTATTGTTTTTTTACTCTTATATTAGACCTGGGTCGAAATTTACCCCAACAACACAAATGTTATAATTTTAATAAGAGCATTTTACAATTTAGTAAAATCGTTTTATTTTATTGTATTTTGTTTTAAAATAAGTTCCTGAAAAAGTCCAAAAGTCTTGATGCAATAAACAAATGTATGTAGAATTTGTATGCATTTAAAACCTAAAACAGGTCGGTCACGACCCTAACACTAGAGGAAGGTTTTAATGATCCAGGTTGAGAGTTAATCCTGTCAATACTTGTCTGAATGGGGGTGGAATGAGGGTCAATTTTTAAAAGTTGATTCCCTGTTACAGGCAAATCAACCAACAACTGCTCACCCACTGTCTGAGGTAAAGAGCCTGTCTGCTGCTCTGTCACCCTAATTCGCACAGCATCTTCTACAGAAGATGAACTGGCACTATGAGTCCCCCCATTAAATTATATTGTTCAGTCACGCTGGAAGACGCTTCAGAATATTTCTCCACAGCTTCCCCCAAAGTTCCAGCTCCCAGTGCCTTGAGCTATGAAATGGCCCTAGACTGTAAGGGCACCGTAACATGATGGCCCTGCCTCTTTAAGTTCCCACCCTTTTCAGCCTGGTTGCTCAGCGGGGGAACCAATGAAACGCCTGCCTCCTCTGCAGGAGCCGCCATGGCCATAGACGGCAATGCCGTGACAACCGGACAAACAGGCTGAAGATGGGTCGGCTGAAATGTTCCGGTGGGCGTGGCATACACCGCGACCGATGACCGCCAGGAGCCTTGTGAGGTAAAGCCTCACTTGCTCCAAGCTCCGGTACTATTGCTGACAGCCATGGGGAACCCTCCCTAATGACCCTCTTCTTAATGGCGGCCTAAAGCGATGATGACATCCCCCCTATACTTGCCAACCGTAAGTATCAGCTCAGTGACACAAGGCTCAATGAGGCCAAAATGCCTCAGGCACCACTTTTTATATCCCACCAATGGAAAATAGCTGAAACCCGCCCCTCAGAAGTGACGCTGCCCACATACAACTAACTGCAGCGAAGGAGGGTAATACCCATTTTAACCCTTTTACCACATTGTGCCAAAGAAAATGGGGGGTAAAATTAATATGACCAGGCCAGCCAGTCAAGGGGCCTCCGTCAAATAAAGCCGGGCCCCTGCATAAATAGGTATAGTAGCGTACCAGAAATATCTATATGCACTTCATTATTACTTCATGCAACACTGATCCCAGGGCCGGACTGGCCATTGGGCAATTCTGGCATATGCCAGAAGGGCCTGTTTGGTCATGGGCTGCCTTGTCTGCTACGTTGTTAGCAGAATCAGTGTTCTCAAGACTCCCACCCTGTTAACAGTTGTGATGGAGCACAAAGTCGCTGACTCCATCACTTACCCCAGCAGGCCACAGGTATCATTAGGAATATTGGTCTTGTAGTAAATCTTGCTTTCCTCCATCCACGATAATGGTAGTAATACAGTATATCCCCATCTGTTGCTTGGAAACAGGACAACATGGGCCTGTGTGATTGCAAATGCCAGGGTTGAATTTTAGTCCCAGTCCATACCTGACTGATCCCTTTGTTTTCCATGTCAATTTGCAATTACAATCATTACAAACTTAATGGGATTACATAATCCGAAAATGATCTATTCTTTAGTCATGTTTTTGCCCTACAATTGCCTCCTGGCTACTGGGGCAATTTTGGAATCAATTTCCTGTTTTTTACAGAAGACTTTTCATAAATCTTATTATTATCATAGACAAGATTAAAATGACATGTAAAACCTCTAAACACAGCTGATAACACAGGATCCACCACCCACATTAGATTATGTCACGGCTGACCCTTCTCTCCCTCCCTTCATAATGACTTTTGCACCCCCTCATTAGATGTTTCTGTACGAAAGATAGGATCTGAATCAGTCTATAAATGCTAATGTACATGTTGGTTTGCGGAAAGAACAGGGATTAGGGATCTAGAGTAGTTCCAAAGACTTGTATGAATATTGCAAGATTTAATATTTTTTTTTACAAATTATATATAAGAAAAAAGTTAACAACATTAAAAAATAGTAATTTTGGCATTTTCTGGTGATACATCCTCTTTAATGGGTTTTTCCTAAGGCAAGTTATCACATATTCACAGGACAAGTGTCAACTTGCTAATCGCTAGTGATCCGACCAGTTTGACCCAGACTGATACTGAGAACATATGTATCCTAGTCATCGTTACAAATATTTATTGACAATCCTTCCTTTCTTTCGGGCCCGTTTGTCTCACGTGGAAGTAATCTGCTTCCCCTGCAGTTTGTGTCTTCTAGGCCATTCCTACATCAGGTTAGCAAATCATAAAAAAACACATTCTTGTGAGCTATATAACAAATGACATCACCGACATCAAACAGAAAAGTTCTGAAAAGTTGTAAAATCCTGATGTTTCTGAGGTTTCAAAGAAAGTCTATGAAATTTAAAACAGGGGAGATTATGAAAGATTATAATGTGTCACTATAATAAACTATGGGTGTGTAGATTCTGCCGTGATCTATGGCATTTTGTACTGGGTTTTACTATTGGGTTTAGAATGTTTTTTTTTTATAACTTTAAAGAATATTTTGAAGTCTTTGGATATAAATGTGTGACAATTCACTGCACATTTCACCTGGAATGAACTAAGTGCTGAAGTGATATATAGGGATCTACATCAAGGAACAGAAAGTGTGAAGATGCAGACAAAGGCTATGTTTATAGCATGTCCTTCGCGAAATAATAATGTGTAGAGCTGAATCTTTCTTTACTTTTTAACCAGTTCAGCACCAGCCCATTTCCCCTCTCACATTTAAATTTTTTTTTCTCGCAGTTTAAAGAGTTGTACATTTTTTATTCGTTCAGATATTCAAATTATTTTTGCTTTTTTTTCACTTACATGGGGCTTAATTTTTATGTTATTTTCATAAACTGTTTTTTTTATTTTTAACTCATGTCAGGCAATATGGGTGGGAAAATAAAGGAAATATGTGTCTGTTGTTCACATTTTGTTACTTTTCTATGAACAAAAAGAACCACTAAAATACATTTTAAAATTAGTTCCCCTTATTATCATTATTATGCTTTGCTTATATATAGCGCCATCATATTCCACAGCTCTTTACATACATTATAATCGCTGACCCCATTGGGGTTCACAATCTTGATTAACTGTCGGTTTCTCTTTGGAGTGTGTGAGGAAACAAGAGAACCTGGAGAAAACCCACGCAAACACGGGGAGAACATACAAACTCCTTGCAGATGTTGTCCTTGGTGGGATTTAAATCATAGGGCTGCAAGGCTACAGTTAGAGATAAGCGAACCTGATCTGTAAAATTCAGGGGTTCATACCTTTCTGGTGCTGAATTCTGAACACGCACTTCTTCCAGAAGTCCGTATTAGTGTTTGGAGTTCAGATGCAAGAGAGAAACAGAGAGAGACTTTTGCAGTTCACTAGCCCTTAGTACAACCATTTTACAGCACCAAAGTTCGGGTCCTCATTGGCTTCCATGGGGTTTGGATCAAGAAGACAAAGCACACAATGTAAAGGCTCTAAAGATACCACAGGACACCTGAAAGGGGTGGTCCCAGACACAAATTAATTTTCATTCTAAATCTGTATATCGCTTGAATATCAAATTCTAAACTATTTTCTAATATAATTGAATTACAAAATCCCAATCATTCCCTATCCTGAAAATATGTTTTTTTAAAACATGCTTAAGAATTTGGGCTGTTTTATTAACTAATTGATTGTTTGGGGTAGCACATACCAGAAAACTTGCACAGCACGAGAAAAGTCTTAGAGGTGCTGGTTGGCTGGCTGACAAAAGCCAATAGTTTTTATTTACTTTGTGCGCCAGTGGTTTTATTGTTATAAGTGTCATATGTGTAAGTTTCTGAATATTAGAGATGTACGGATCAAACCGCGGAGGATCGCGTTTGAGACAAATTTCCTGAAATTTAAGGTTCCACGTAAGTTCAAACACTGTGAAGTTCGATGCACAGAAAAAACTTGCCTTGCACCGTTTTCCACACCACAGAATCATCAGTGAGTGGGCTGATGTCAATTTGTGAGGCCTCGCGGATGTTCCCATTATATCCTGTAACTGTGGCATCTAGCCATTTATCATACCCTCTAAACTGGTGCTTAGTCAGAGATCAGAGTTCTCCCTGGAGCACAGGACTCTTATTGTGTAAATTTGGATGTCGACAAATTGGAATTTCAAAAGTTCCACTCCATTTTTACTGAATATGTAACTTATAAATGAGTCGCCAAGAGGGAGAAAAAGGGCAAATAAAGGCTATAAAGGTTGTAAATACTTAGGAACAAATGTGAAAGAGGGTAGATACCTTTATTACGTATGTATTATTATTGTTATTTCTAATGTTATATAAATGGACTATCTGAAATATAAAAATCTTTCTGATTTCATCCATTCACTGACCAACCAAACTAATGTGAACTGTAAGCTACTCACTAACCAGATGCTTGGTCTGTTGTGTGCCGGTCTTCCACCGTCATCCTCACTACCTCCATATACACTGCAATACTTGGGTCATTCTATTGCAAAATATGTTATTTATATGAAATTCAAAGGTCAATTAAGTGATGAAAGTCTAAAGATTGCCTGAATATCTTGTCACTTCATTCATAGTGATTGTAATTCAATTATCAGAATCAAAAGCTTAAAAGGAATGCCCCTCTTTTATTATTTATTACTTATTTTAGGTCCAACATCTGCACTCATTTATTTCTTAATATGTGTTTATTGTTTATTTATTTATTTGTTTGTTTGCTTACAAAGTTGTGGTGAGGCGTGGTAAGGTAAGAAATAATTTTTTTTTTTTTTTATTAGTTAACATAATTCAATGCGAATAAGCAAAGAAGAAAGAAGAAATATAAATCAAATGAATGTTTGGTGTGACCACCATTTGGCTTCAAAACAGCATCAAAGCATCAATCTTTCCAGTACACTTGTACTTACAAACACTTTTTGAAGGAACTTGGCAGGAGGTTGTTCGAAACACATTGGAGAACTAACCACAGATCTTCTGTAGATGTAACTTCTGTAGATGCACTAATCCTTCTGCCTCTGCTGTTGTGATGAGAACTCTGTGGCAGCCATGTAATCATTCCCAGGATGCCTTGTTCTTCTTTAAACTGAAAATATGGCTGTAAATTTAGAGTCATAGAGTCATTGTAATCCTCTGCTGCAGAATAAGTTTTGAGCCAATCAGATTCCTCCTTCATGGTACTGATTGAGGGACAAGTGCCTGCATGTATTTCCAGAAGATCTGTGGTTAGTTCTACAAGATGTTTAGTACAAACTAGGGTTGAGCGAAACGGATCGGAAAAATTCAAAAATCACCGACTTTCGGCAATGTCGGGTTTCATGAAACCCGACCCGATCCTAGTGTGGGATCAGCCATGAGGTCGGCGATCTGCGCGCAAAAGTCGCATTTCATATGACGCTTTCAGCGCCATTTCTCAGCCAATGAAGGAGGACGCAGAGTGTGGGCAGCGTGATGACATAGGTCTCGGTCCCCACCATCTTAGAGAAGGGCATTACAGTGATTGGCTTGCTTTCTGCGGCGTCACAGGGGCTATAAAGGGGCGTGCACGCCGACCGCCATCTTACTTCTGCCGATCTTAGCATAGGGAGAGGTTGCTGCAGCTTCATCAGAAGCAGGGATATAGTTAGGGAGGGAAGATTAACCCCCAAACTGCTTGTGCTGTAGTGATTTCCACTGTCCAACACCACCTTTTTTTTGCAGGGACAGTGGAGGTTATATTTTTGTGCATCAGCTCTGTAGCTTATTAGGCTGCCTTATAAGGCTCCCTGATAGCTGCATTGCTGTTTGCACCGCTGCTGTGCAAACCAACTGCTTTTTTAAAAGCAAAAATCCTGTTGCTCCTTTCTGCACAGTTATCTTGTTTATTTGTCCACACTTTTGTGTGCAGCAGTCCTTTTTATTGCTGCCATACTTGTCCTGAGATCATTGTAGGGAGATTGAAATTGTACTACAGTCCTTGTATTTTTTCATATATCTTCCAGCCACTTTCTGCCACTTACATTGTGTTGTTTTATACACTGGGCCTGAGTTTTGGTTCAGTCCCCAAATAAAATGAGATTCAAATTCTCACAAAGTGGATATACTTCAGTCCTGTTAGTTTGTCGTATGTCAGCCAGCCACTTTCTGCCACTTACATTGTGTTGTTTTATGCACAGGGCCTGAGTTTTGGTTCAGTCTCCCCCCCCAAAAAAAAGTGTGATTCAAATTCTCAACAAGTTTATATACACCTTCTACCTTGTTTACTGACTTCTCCAATTCCTCCATTTGCAGCTGCTGAATGTCCACCATAGGCCATTTTTATACCTCCCTAAATGGGCTGACTCCCCTCACAAGGCCGTGGTCACCACCTGGAGCAAGCACCTGTGCAAGTGCCATTTTGCCTGGACAGGTGGGTGGGCCCACTCTTGGGCGACGGCACTGGCACAGGGTCCCTCATAGTACAATGAAGTGTCTTTGATGGTGGTGGTGCACAACCAACGTCAGACACACCATCGTAATATGAGGGGCCCTGTGCCAGTACCGCCGCCCACGAGAGAGTGTTCCCCCCAGCTCGAACAGTGCTCTACCACTTGCAATACTTACCTCTCCCTGCTCCACCACTGTGTAGTCTGTGCTGTTAAATCCTTCAACGGCACTGCCAATACAAATTTGTTGAAATGATAGATGATAGTTAAAATATACAGGGGCCCTGGCCTCCATTTAGACCAGTTAATACTTTGCGCCTACTACCACTGTCTGCTACTCAGCAGAGGAGCCCACCCCTGTACCTAGCTATGCCACCTGTTTATTTATGATGAACAATTTTTTGGCAGATATTTAGCCTACTTTATTATTTGGGCCTACTAACTGTGTCTGCCACTCATTACAGTTTTCCTCCACTGAACAAAGCAATGCCGCCTGTTTAGTCCTGTTACCAATTTTGAACTGCATTTAGCTTACTTTAATATTTGGGCCTATATCTGTGTTTCCTCCTCATCCTGCCCATTGCCCAGCCACTGCTAGATGAGTCTGCTGGTACATTGACCCAGACCACTACATTCCCCTTGCACTCTACACAGCCAGAATCTGACCCTGCTGAAAGTCAGGTTCCCCTTCCCGCATACTATACCACCTTACACGGGGACAAAGAGGAAGGTGCAGATGAAAGTGCAGGTTCCTTCATCAGGTGGGGGGGCATACTCGTTGGCAACGTCACAGGCACAGGGCCCCTCAGAGTACGCAAAAGTGTCTCTGCCAGTGGGAGGCACCACCCGCTGTCAAACACACCGCCATACTATGAGGGGCCCTGTGCCAGTGCCAACGAGTGGGCCCACCCTGCTTGCTCAGGATCACAGCACTTGCAAAGTTGAAATACTTACCTCTCCCTTCTCCACCGCAGTGACGTATTCCTCATTTCCTGGGCCCGCGAAAATCTTGAGCCAGCCCTACCCCCCCACAACTTTAGCCAAATGACCCCCAGTTTTCAATGCCTAACTATTATTATAAAGTAAATTAAGATTGACAAGCTTAAGTAATAAGAATTGATGTTTTTGGCATTAAAATGGGCACTGTAGGTGTTTTCCTGTCCTCCACTCACTGCCGACTTTGATTCCCCATTGACTTGCATTGGGTTTCGTGTTTCAGTCGGCCCCTGACTTTTCGCAATAATCGGCCGATTTCACCCGACCTGACTTTTGACAAAGTCGGGTTTCGCGAAACCCGACCCGATCCAAAAAAAGTAAGTCGCTCAACTCTAGTACAAACTTCATGCCAAGTTCCTTCTGTGCTACTCTGTGTAAGTTTACCTAGAAGAAATGACACTTTGATGCTGCTTTGAAGCCAAAGGATGATAACACCATATATTGGCTTGATCTCAATTTTCTTTAGTTGATTCACTTTGCATTATGCCAGTTGATAAGAATAAACTATTTACACTTTTATTTTTTAAATCATTCCTACTTTGCACAGCACTGTATATATAACACAATATTTAAATATTGAGGAGAGCATATACAGTGGCTACGGAAAAATTTCAGACCCTTTTAAATTTTTCACTCTTTGCTTCATTGCAGCCATTTGGTAAATTCAAAAAAGTTCATTTTTTCACATTAATGTACACTCCGCACCCCATCTTGACTGAAAAAAAAACAGAAATGTAGACATTTTTGCAAATTTAATTAAAAAAAACTAAATATCACATGGTAATAAGTATTCAGACCCTTTGCTCAGACACTCAAATTTAAGTCACATGCTGTCCAATTCCTTGTGATCCTTCTTGAGATGGTTCTACTCCTTCATTGGAGGCCAACTGTGTTTAATTAAACTGATAGGACTTGATTTGGAAAGGCACACACCTGTCTATATAAGACCTCACATCTCAAAGTGCATGTCAGACCAAATGAGAATCTTGAGGTCAAAGGAACTGGCCAAGGAGCTCAGAGACAAAACTGTGGCAAGGCACAGATCTGGCCAAGGTTACAAAAGAATTTCTGCACTACTCAAGGTTCTTAAGAGCACAGTGGCCTCCATAATCCTTAAGTTTGGGACCACCAGAAGTCTTCCTAGACCTGGCCATCAAGCCAAAACTGAGCAATCGTGGGAGAAGAGCATTGGTGAGAGAGGTAAAGAAGAACCCCAAGATCACTGTGGCTGAGCTCCAGAGATGCAGCAGGGAGATGGAAGACAGTTCCACAAAGTCAACTATTACTGCAGCCCTCCACCAGTTGGGCCTTTATGGCAGAGGGGCCCAACGGAAGCCTCTCCTCAGTGCAAGACATATGAACGCCCGCATAGAGTTTGCTAAAAAAAAACACATGAAGGTCTCCCAGACGGTGAGAAATTAGATTTTCTGGTCTGATGAGACAAAGATAGACCTTTTTCATGATAATTCTAAGCTGTATGTGTGAAGAAAACCAGGCACTGCTCATCACCTGCCCAATACAATCCCAACAGTGAAACATGGTGGTGGCAGCAACATGCTATAGGGGTGTTTCTAAGCTGCAGGGACAGGACAACTGGTTGTCATTGAAGGAAACATGAATGCGGCCAAGTACAGAGATATCTTGGATGAAAACCTCTCAAAGTGCTCTGGAACTCAGACTTGCTCAAAGGTTCACCTTCCAACAAGACAATGATCCTAAGCACACAGCTAAAATAACAAAGGAGTAGCTTCAGAACAACTCTGTGACCATTCTTGACTGGCCCAGCCAGAGCCCTGACCTAAACCCAATTGAGCATCTCTAGAGAGACCTGAAAATGGCTGTCCACCAACGTTCACCATCCAACCTGATGGAACTGGAGAGGATCTGCAAGGAAGGATGGATTCCCAAATCCAGGTGTGAAAAACTTGCTGCATTATTCCCAAGAAGACTCATGGCTCAAAAGGGTGCTTCTGCTTAATGCTGAGCAAAAAGTCTGAATACTTATGACCATGTAATATTTCAGTTTTTCTTTTTTAATAAATGTGCAAAAATTACTACATTCCTGTCTTTTAGTCAAGATGGGGTGCAGAGTATACATTAATCAGAAAAAAATGAACTTTTTTGAATATACCAAATGGCTGCAATGAAACAGAGAATTAAAAATTTAGAGGGGTCTGAATACTTTCCATACCCACTGTATATCAGGTTGGTCAGGTTGGCACATATATATGTGTGTATATATATATATATATATATATATATATATACATATATATATATATATATATACAGCTCTGGCAAAAATTAAGAGAACACTGCAAAATTTGCAACATTTTCAGTTTGTCTGATTTTTCTCTTTATAGGTATATTTTTGAGTAAAATGTAAATTGTTCTTTTAGTCTATAAACTACTGACAACATGTCTCCGAAGCAATACATTTTGTATTTATTTACTGAAGATAAGAAATGGTCAAAATAACAATAAAAATGCATTGCTTGCAGATCTCAAATAACGCAAAGAAAACAAGTTCATAATCATTTAGAAACAACAATACTTATGTTTTAACTCCAGGAAGAATTCAAAAATCAATATTATATGGAATAACCGTGATTTTTAATCACAACTTTCATGCTTTCCACCAGTCTTTCACACTGCTTTTGGGTGACTTATGCCACTCCTAGCACAAAAATTTAAGCAGTTCTTCTTTCTTTGATGGCTTGTGACTATCCATCTTCCTCTTGATTACATTCCAGAGGTTTTCAGTGGGGTTCAGGTCAGGAGATTGGGCTGGCCGTGACAGGGATTTGGTGTGGTGGTCCTTCATCCACACCTTGATTGACCTAGCTGTGTGGCATAGCGTATTGTCCTGCTGGAAAAAACAGTCCTCAGAGTTGGGGAACACTGCCTGAGCAGAAGGAATCAACTGTTTTTCCATGATAAACTTATATGCGGCTTGATTCATACATCCTTCGCAAAGATTAACATGCCCAATTCCAGCTTTACTGAAGCATCCCCAGATCAACAACTGGTCATCTAATGGTTAGATGGACACCTGGAGAGGCGTACAAACCACAGTGTCTTGCACCCACTGTGAAAGTTGGTGGAGGATCGGTGATGATCTGGGGATGCTTCAGCAAGGCTGGAATTGGTAATCTTCAGATTTCATGATGTCTTGCAGCAAATCAGCCCCAAATATTTTTTAACCTCCACCATATTTGACTATAGGTAGGGATGAACGGACCCGTGGAAGTTCGAGTTATTCCAAAGTTTGATTCGGGTACCAGAACTGTTCCTGAACATGAACCAGAACCTGTACCCCATTGAAAGTAATGGGGACACAAACTTTTGAGCTAAAAAAAAATCTCTCTCTAAAGCTTGTTTTACACTAGCCATTTTTTTGCGTTCCATTTTTGCGGTCCTTTTTTGCAGGCCATATTGTCGTAAGTTAACCGGTCAGCCGCAAAAATCTTGATTAAAAAAAAAAAAAAAAGTATCCGCCCTTTTTCCAGTGCCATGATTCACAAATGTCACATAGCAACACATTGCATTTTACATATGGGTTCCATATTTCTAAACCCGGCGCAGGCCAGACACATGATCCCAATAAAAACATTCTCACAAAGTTAGGTTTATAACTTTATTTTGTTAAAGGTTATTTTGGTTAAAAAATTTATTGCACAGACATCACATTTTTGGAAAACACAAAAATAGAAAAAATATATACAGTACATGTTTAAAAAAAAATTTACTTGTTGGGATCTGCAAGGGATCAATTGAAGCAAGCCCTACAGGTTCACCAACAGCTTCAATTTCTGCTTCCTGTCCTTGGCATGCAAGAGTAAGTATAGAGTATATACATATATACAGTATGTAGCCTCCATGTTGATGTTTGTTGTCTAGCTTCTAATTGTCTGTTCTCATTTGCAGAACTGAAGAAAGGCTTCCAGTGGAGTCTGGACACTCTCAGCAGCAGTCAAGCGGCAATGGTGCAAGTACATCATTTGATTCCAGCGAACCAAGCATAGTTTCAGACATAGCGACGCAGCCAAGCACTAGTGGAGGTAGCCGTGCCAAGCGGAGAGCTGCTGCTGCTTCTGCTGCTATTGCAGCACTTGACATGATGCCTGCATCTCAGACATCCCAGGAAATAATTGAGTTTTTGCGCAAAAAAAAAGCAGAAGGCCCAGAGGAGGAGTTATTACGAAGCTTGAGTCCATATTTCCGCACTGTGCTCCCGGAAAACAAGCAGAGCTGCAGTAGTATGATAAATAATATCCTTTATACTGTATATGTACTCAAGAACCCCATCCGATCAATTTGGAGGAGGCTATTGATGGGTTTAAGCAGGCAACGAGGCGATCAAAGTCTGTTTCTTGAAAATAAGTTGTATCCTTCTAGCCTTGTATTCCAAGGGTTTAAGCAGGCAACGAGCCATAGAGTATGCAATTCTTTTATGCAGCGTCAGTCTAGCACGAATCAGCCACAGTCTTTGGGGGGCACAGTGCAGTTTCCAGGTTCATCTAGTCTATTCAGCACTCCTCAATCTTCTGACCATTCTCAGATAGGGATGCTTGACCACGATATCCAGAACTATCTAATAAACATGTGCTTGCCAGTGGTTTGGGATGAGGGAGGGATTGGGCCACATCCTCCCTGGCCCGCTCTTTCATATCACAGTCATGATAAACTCTCACACCTGGAATCCCAAATGCCGAGATGATCCTGAAGCCAAAAAGGGGGGTGATCAGCAATAGCATATTTTTGAAAAGCAAACAGCCACCCCTCTTTTGCACTCTCCGCCACCCCTCTTCTTCTCTACACCCCCATCCCATCTCTGTCTGGCCCCAGTTCCATCAAAAATCAACAGTACAGGAAGCAGGTGAGGGCTCTTCACCCTCGGTCCCCCATACACCTGGAGCCTCCACTACACTCCTCTACACCGAATGGGGGGTCCGGGGGGGCTTTTCAGCTCCCCTACACACCTGAACTACAGTAGAACGATGATTCTCTCCAGGTCCACCTCGTGTTTCTGCAGGCCCAGAAGTGATAAACAGGAAGTTCATGGGCGTGTCCTAGTTAAAATACAGCGTTCCGGAAATGCAGTCTTCACGGTGTACTGCAAAATCAACACATTGGGCAAGCTTCTGTTGTTTTTGCAGCCCCATTTATTTTCAATGGGGTCCGTGTCCGTAAGCCGTGAAAAATATCAAGCAAGCTCAATATTTTTTCATGGCTGTAAATACTGCCCTCACGGCCATACGGCGTATGGCACTCCTACGATTTTTCGCAGCCCATTTTTGAGGCCCCATAGAAATCTATTGGGGCTGCAAAAACGGTCTGCAAAACCATGGCAAGTGTAAAAGAAGCCTAAAAATGTAAATTTATGTTGGGAGAAAGCACCCTTCAAATATGAGAGACCTAGAGCAGTTTGCAGAAGAAGAGTGGTCCAAAACTTTAGTTGAGGGGTGTAAGTAACTTGTTGATGGTTATAGGAAGCAATTGATTGCAGTTATTAATTCCAAAGGGTGTGCAATCAAATATTTAGCTGAGGGTGGCAACAATTTTGTCTGGCCCATTTTGGGGATTTTGTGTGAAATTATTACCAATTTGCCTTTTTTTCTAATTTTTTTGTGTTGTTCCAATACACACAAAGGAAATATACATGTGTATAACAAAATATGTGTAATTGCAATAATTTTCTGGAATAAATACTAAATCTGTATATTATACATACTCAACATATTTCAAAAATTTTGCTTTAATGTTTTCAACATTTGTATGTTATTAACATGTCTATCCGTCCTGTAATTTCCATAATTCCACAACTTTTCTATCTTGGTGTTCCAATTTCAATGTTGATAATTGTATATACAGCTTCCATTCCTGGGTACATATGTAAGCTGAATTAAATGCCACAATTCTGGCATCCCGCAGGTATCACTACAGGGAGGTTAAGAGAATACTAAACAATGTTGAATAAAAAACAATATGCTGCTAGCTCTTAGGCTCCCTTTAATGGCAGTTTTAGGCAACCAGAATTTCAGAATTTTATGACTTAATGGAGCACTTCCACAAAACTTTTTATTGCAAACACCTGTATAAATGTATATACAGTGTAGTATAAGCATGGTAGCATACATACTGTCTTCTCCAGTTTCCAGCGCAGCTCCAGTGCTGTTCACAAGCACATGACTGAAGTTCTGAGTTGCCGGATCTCACTGTTGTTTATGTGTGAGCCGGAAGTCAGTTTTATCATGTAAGACTTTCAATCTGATGTTCCATAGACAATGTAAAAGCGACCTCTGACTCACTCATTTTCTTGTTGGAATAAAAGTCTCGTGACCCAGAAGAGGATCGGAGCCATGCTAGAAATCGGGAAAGACGACAATGGGTGAGTATATTACCGCACTTGCATTATACTACATTACATATACAATTACACAGCTTTAGACAATAAAACATTTTCTGGGAGTGCTTCTTTAGAGGGGTTTTGAATAAATCTTGAAGTGGAAAACAGAACACACAATAGGATGATACCCTATGGAGGGGGAGTAGGAGAGTGCTGGTTATGCTCACCTGGTGGAGTTGGGACAGGCACAACTCCTATGTAGGCATGAAAAAAAACAGCTGCTGCTGCCCCATGACTGGTGGATAAATTCTCCAGGAGATATTAGATGCAGTTGGATGAACACGTGACGTGGACTGCGCTGCTCGAGTAAATCAATTCTTCAACAATGATCATGAGAATAAGGTTTTATATTCACAACACATTTCAACACTGTACCAGCATCTTTATCAAGCGAGAAAACCAAAATCACTTGATTTTTTCATTTGATAAAGAGGCCGCTACAGTGTTGAAATGATCTGATTTGCAGTGGAATGAGTTGTGAATAAAAAACCTTGTAAGAAGGAAAACATGCATGTCTGCACAGGATCTGGAACACTACAGGGTCAATACATCTGACAAACCTTCAGGTACAAGCCTACCGGGGCCCATTGGACTCTAGTTACACCCTGTGTGGCTGGGCCTGTTGTTCAAGAATCATCCTATTCAAGTTCGCTGCTCTGAGTAGAGATGGGCAAATCGATCCACAATGACTAAAGTTTGTTTCAAATTTCACAAATGGTTTCAGGCAAATCTGACAATTTTCAGGACTCTAGTCACATGAATTTAACAAAATCGCCAGTCTAGTCTAGTGAATAATTTGGAAGGCCAGGAAGAGATTAAAATAAAAAAAAAACCTCCTTACACTGTGTCTTTGCTAATCTTCAGTGCAAGAAGAATTGAAGATTCACGTAGGTGATCAGGGAGCTGTGGTGTAGGTAAAGTAAGCAGTTAGCTGAGGGCCTAAGACAGGTGAGTATAAGGTTGATTTTTTTATTATTAACCCCTTCATCAAACTCTTTTTATTATGCTTTGCGATCTGGAGAGACTTTAAAGCATAATAAACGCCTTTTCACTGCAATTTGGGAACTTTTGATTTTAACCCATTTTTTTTCAAGCCAAGTTGAACTAGTCAGTTGATTCAAGCAAATCTGCTTGATCAAATTTTGGGGAGAATGGTTCGTCCCTAGCTCTGAGCTGTAATACCTGGCACAGTCACTAGTATAACTACAGAGCTGGGCAGTAGAAAGCAATGCAAAAAACGAAGGGAATGTGATGTGCTGAGACCCTTTCAAAAAGATGACAGCTGGGTTCCAAGAGTTGTATGCCCACCAATCTATCATTGATGCCAAATCCTTAGGATAGATTTACAAGCGCTGGATGAATCTTCTTTATAATCAAATAATCTAAGCTCTGATCACTCTTAAGATACACATTCTAAAGTTAATTCATGCAAAATTTGTGAATTTATTTTCTTTCTAAATATGGCACATTCATAATAAAATATTACTCCCTTCTCCCTTCCACCACCCCATTCAGGGTCAGATAAAAGAGCATGCACACAGGGTTTTTTTTTTTTGAGACAGTCTAAAACATCTTGGAAAATATCAGATTTTTTTTCTGAAGTCCTGTTTTTTTCTTTGTTTCTTTTGATTTGTTTTATGGGTGGTTTTTTGACATTTTTTACAGCCACTTGTTTTGTTTTCTTTGCTTTTTTTAATATATTTTGTGCTGCTATTTTCCAGATGTTTTTTAACTCGAAGATGAAGAAATCTCTAGCAGATTTTCAAGCAGAAACGTGGACATTTTCCATGCATCATTTGAGCCTTCCCATTGACTTGTATTGTAAAGCACACAGTTTTTTCACAGAAAAAAATGCCTCATCAATGGTCCGCTCACTTCCTTTAACAACTTGGCTTCTTTGGAGACCCCTTAACTCAATAAAGAGTACTCAAAAGACTGTATAGAGGAACACCAAGTAGTTTTTACATAACTACATTCGTTCTAATCCTAATTTTCTGGGTGTTTCTTTAGGCAGGTTTTGGAGCAGACCAGCCTGAAAACGACATTGTGTGCACACACCCGAAGCATAGTTTTTTTACTGAAGCATTTTTTTATAGGCTTTTGATTGGACAGTGCCTAATTTTGAATGGATTCCATCAGGGGATGCTCCATGAACTTTTTCAAAACCTGAAGCAGAAAAAGCACTGAACACATGAACAGGAAAGTGAATAGGAAAACATTTTCAAGTGCCTTCAGGCATTTTTTAAGCCAACCACTCCAAAAAATAAAATAATTCTCCACATACTCTTCGAATTGGAAGAAGGCAATTCTTCTGTAACAACTTGGTTCATATTTCAGTCCGACACTTGAAATATTTCAAATACTAAAGTAGGAAAACCAAAAAATATGAAACATTAGGAATATATAACCAATATAATACATAACAATGTAATATTTATTTACTTTATACAATTGTAATATATGACCAATTTATCCTCACCTATAAACTAATTGTGAAGATAAAGCAAAGGTTGAAAATATGGGCCGATATTCTTCTTCTACCACTTAAGAATGTCTGAAACACTTTAGGATGTAACTGAATCCTCATTACCACACATTTGATGTCAGATTAGCTTAAATAGAGATTTGAGCATCTTTAGTATGTCAAGTGGGGTGGGGATTTTATTACAAATAGTTTGTACAGACATCTGATCCGGTCATCAGACAGAATTTACTAGCCACAAAATGTGTGAGTGACTTACCGAAACAATTAGCATTGAAATAGGGGCAATGTTAGTGACACAATGCGTAATATTGTAAGCAATACTTTTGCGTTTAGAATTATAATTTTATATAACAAGTGCAGAGTTAAATCACGTTTATCCAAAATTATAATTGTATTCACATTTATGACCAGCCTTTATTGGAGTTTATATTACAAGAAGACTGAGCTGTTACAATGAGAAAAATAAGCTTTAGTATGGACCCATTCATCTTGCGCATCTTTATAATCTTTTTTTGTCTTTTCATATAAGTTTTCATTCTTGTGCTAAATTCTTCAAATTTATCCATTTGACTAAAATCAAAACTATTCTTTATTTTTGTTTTTCCGATTTTACTGATGTTGCATTAAAATAACGCAAAATTTGTGGCAAAAAATTGTGATTTTTAAAAAAACTAAAATTGATGGATTGCCCAAAAACATCTGAAAAACAAAAGAACATGCTCACATTAGCGAAGATAGAAAAAAAAGGACGGACACATATAAAATAGAATTAAAGAGGATTTATTGCTAACTGAAAATAAGCTAAAGACACAAAATAAAAGATGAAAACAAGGAGTATATGCAATAATGAATTGGGTTCATCAGGTTTGGCTTACAATAAAATTGGCCTCCAGTATGTGTGTGGGAGATGTAAGAAATTCGATTGTACTGAAGACAAAGATTGAAGATCGTTTTACAACACTCTGGGATGTAATGAATAATAAAGGCAGTATAAACATCCTAGAATGATTGATTCTGAGATCATAAGGGAAGCCGATCCTTTTTGATAGGCCTTCAATTTTCTGAACGCATGTTTTATTTTAATCTTTTGTCATCCTTTTATTAGAAAAAAAAAAAACTTCATAGTAGGTAGTCCCCAAAATAGTATGCAAGAACACATCAGATGGTCCAGGGTCAGGTCTACTATACTGTATGTTATAGCATATTAGCTAAACTCAGCAATTTGAGAAGGACCTGACGACTTTCTTATATGTATGCAGTTCTCCTGACTCTCTAAACAAGTGATTTAAGTGGAAAGAAAGATTGGACATATTGAATTTCAATGATCGGATCCTTTCATTCTTAAGGAAATAGCCATTGGTAGAAATGCATGGCAGTGGTTTCTTCCCATCTCTGTATTGAGAGTGTACTTAAAGGTATATGAGTATGTTTATCAATTGAATCGTGCTTTGGGTATTCACTTTAATATGAGATAGCACCTATTGATAAGTTTACCATAGGATGTCCTGCATTTGAGATGGAGCAAATGTTCTTCTCTTGGGATATTGTTACCAAGTGTTAATTTTGCTTGCAGCACCACCACAAGACAAAGGAAACACACCTGCCAAGTCATCAAAAAGTTAGGCATGCCATGATTTTATATACAAGGATATGTGTATTTAACTATAAAGACCATCCTAAATTTTCAACAGAATGTTGAAAATACAAATATGGTCAAGAATAGATGTAGACTTCACCCCGTACAGCAGCGTTCACATCACAGGCAGTCTGCAAAATCCAGACCACTGCTGACAGGGGAAAAGATTAGAGATGAGCAGACCTGTGGAAGTTATAGCTCTGGTACCTGACCCAAACTTTAGTCCAAAGTTAAGTTCCTGTACCAGAGCTGTACCAAAGCTTGAATCAGAACCCAAACCCTATCGAAAACAATGGAGACTCAAACTTTGGATCTGGCAAAAAATTCTCTCTCTCTATCTCTGCAACGCACTTCCCCCAAAGCGCTGAACTTTGCAACGGACTTCCGGGAGAAGTCTGTGTTTGGCATTTAGCACCGGACACTAACTGTCCGGACACTAACTGTCCATTACGGACCCCAAACTTTTAAGTTCGTATTCGCTCATCTCTAGTAAAGATGATGAAAGATGAAGCAGCCTGGACAATATTTAAGTCATCAAAGTGTTTTTGGGCAGCTTTCTGGGATAAAACTTTGAATATACTACAAAGAGAGAAAAATATCAGCTCAACTTTTCAATGGAAATCAAGCAAGGAAACCTGCAGTTCCGCAGTTAGGAAACCATTTGTAGAAAATAGAAAAATATCCAACGTGTTGAATAAAATTCAGAAGTCTTTATCGAAGAATTCAAAAGTCACACCAGTGTACATAGGCAGAAAAAATGTGCAAATCTAGCATACGCATTTCGGAATTTAATGCAATGAATAAGGATTCAATTCCGAAACACGTATGCTAGATTTGCACATTTCTGCCTGTGTACACTGGGGCAACTGTTTAATTCTTCAATAAAGACTTCTGAATTTTATTCAACACTCTGGATATTTTTCTATTTTCTACAAAAACTTTGAATAGTCACAAATTTTTGGCCAACACTAAGAGGCATAAAATTTTACAACTCTTGGTGTTTATACACCAGTTCTGGCCAGATCCATCAAAGTGGATGAAGCAAAGTGGAACAGGACAAAACTCTTCAAAAATTTGTCAGTATTAATGAATGAGTCTTGATAACACCAAAATTCACAGGGCATTAAAATTTATTATTGCCACCTAATGCATTTTTTTAGTGTTGAGATAGCTAATAATTGTATAGTTTTTTAGGTGCCTACAAGCAATGACATCAAGCATGAAGATTACAGGTAAAAATTTACATGGTTTTCCAAAGTATAATCATTTTTGAGCCCAGCATCTTTAGCCTGGCATTCTTGGAGCTACTAAGTGCCATAGGATCCCAGGATGCCCAGCATAGAACTGGAGACGCGCTAGTACAGAGGACCAGATTGCACTCCTGTCCAGGGCAGCACAAACCAAAATGACTCCATTATTCTGCTTTTATTCGCAAAGTAGTAGGAAACTAAGTTGGACTTCCCAGCAGAATGAATTTCATGAGTAATTGAAATCTCGCTCTTTTTACATTTTAAGAACATTTTTCCTTTTAGGGCTCGATCACACCACCATATAAATTGAAAGAGTGCTATCCAGTTTTTTATATAATATAGCACTTGGACCAATATTATCCAGTGGGACAGTGATGATGACTGAAAGAACTTGTCTATGAAAAATTTGCGATTTCACTCTAAAATCGGGTAAGTGGAGAAAAAAATCGAATAACATACTGAGCCACAATACAACATCATATTTTTACTGATACATTGCAATTCTGTAACATAGGAAACTGTAAATGATTAATTACTGTTAAGTAAAAAAAAACGGATTGTATTCGGATGACAAGTGACAAAAATTAGTCCCACTTTTCTGGATGAAAATCAGACCGATTTTTTAACCACTCCTAGCCTTACTGTAAAATTCTTTTTCTGTGTATATGTCTACCCTATGGGCACAACTCTTCCTTTCTCCACTACCAAGAGCACTTTATTTCCCCACATTCACTACAACTCCTTTATTTGGTCTCCTCTTGAATTATGGAGGAGACATAGTGAAATTCCAGTACTGCTCAGCTTATCACAATGTTTCTTTTCATGCTGTCAGATCAGATTCTGCTCCGCATTCTGCTCTCCATAAGATTGATGGGACCTCACCGGTGCAGCAGTTTATCTCCAGCTCAGCACAATGGACAGTTTCCTCTGTGTGAATCAACAATACAGAGGCGTGTGTATTAATGCAACCGGAGCAGGCGACGTAAGAATCTCACTGCTTTTGGAAATATTTTTGGTATATGTGGCCTGTCTGTTTCTTTGTCTGGCTGGCTGCACAGCTTTATACATTGTACAATTGTGAAACGCATAGGGCTGAGGTTTGCTTTCCTGGCGTTCTGTATAAACACCAGCATGCTTGGTTAACTGGCTTCTGTGCGGTTCTGTTTTCTAAGTCGAGGATTGTATATTTAGATTCGGACACTTAACTAAACTGCTTGAGATCGGTTATTAAATAAAGGAAAAAAAATATCTCGCCCTCTTAAGATAAAAATAATGTGTAAATGAATAAGGTTCACTGTTTGGAGCAAGAAATCCTACAGATTCCCTCCGAGAAAAAGAATATTGTGCCCGATTTTAACGTACAGAAAGTAAATAGTACTCAAATACTCTGAGAACATATTCAATTCAATTTGGTCCAAATAAATGTGGTTAGAATCAAATCTGCACTGATTGCTGTAAGAGAAGGGAATGGATTAAAAAATATATAAATATTAAAAATCGATAAAGGAATGTTTACAATATATTTTTTTGTTACATTTTTTAATAGAAAACGGAGCAAAAAAAATGACCACATTCATTTCTATGCAAAACAACTTGCTGTTCAGGCTTTTTAAATTCTTTCAAAAGCTTCAAGATTTAAAAAAAAACAAACAACACCTTAAAAGGAGTAACATGCCTTCTTCTAGTATTTCCTACTACGAATATGTCCTATACTTTACAATAAAAGTTACCGTAATGAGAAAAATTAAAACTTCCAGATGATTCCAGGGAATTACCAAATCAACACTAGGAAGAGATGCTCCAGGCTTCCACAATTCCAGGGAAAAGGATAGTTTCCTGAAGCATCTTCTGCTTGAAAAATGGACGTTTTTGACCATCGGGAAAGGAAAAAGACGCAGTGAGAACTCCATCGTCGTCGCAGATCTCTCGGTTTTCCCTAGTTGTGGCAAAGTCAGGATAAAAACAGTAAGGCTGTGTGCACACATCGCATTTTTGTGGCGTTTTTGCAGCACAGATTTATCACAATACCTGAAGGGAATCCTGATGCCAGCAAAATGAATGAGATTCCTGAAGTGTCGAGCACACGTTGCTTATTTGTGACTTAGATTTCTGTAGATTTGGTGCAATGTCCAATTTGTCTTTTTTTTCTCTAGTTTGTTGTGTTGTTCCAATACAAACAAATCAAATAAGCATGTATAACAGAACATATGTAATTGAAATAATTTTCTGGGAAAATACTTCATTTTCTGGAACAATATCAAGGGTGTCAACACTTTCAGCCATATCTGCATATAATCTAGATAGACATAAAGACATACAGACAGACATATAGACAAACAGACATATAGACAGACAAACATATAGACATATTATTGCATAAACCCCTGTCATATTAAAAATTGTTCCCTATAAAGCTAATTGTACAGATTTTTATGATTAAAGAAAAAAACGAGGTGTGGTGCCCTATTGTTTGTAACCAGCAAAGGTAAAGCAAACAACTGCGGACTGATGTTATCAGGCTGGGAAGGTCCCTGGCTATTGGGTTTTTCCCAACCTAAAAATACTAGCTCACAGCCACAACGGTCAGGGAGTATTTCTCTGAATAAAGTTTTTTTTGTGTTTTTTTCTTACTGGGTTAGTAGTGGGGGGTGTCTGAGAGACACCTCTAAATAATTAACACCAAGGCTTGATGTCAGCTGTGTTTTGGACAATTCACATCTGACATCAACCCCAAGCCCCATTATCCCAATTGCCACTGTCAATATGTCTGTCTATCTATGTCAACATGTCTGTCTATCTATGTCAACATGTCTGTCTATCTATATCTATTATCTATATTTATCTATCTCTAAAGCACTCATTGCTGTAGAAAATGCATTGAAAACGCAACAATAACACAGAAAAAAAGCAAACTTTTCCTGCCAAGAGATGCAGAAACGGTGCAGTAATTTCTGCATTCAAATACTTAACAACTGCACATAACATAAATGGGAAAGATATGTACAAAGTTATTTTTATTTGGACACTCTCTCACCTCTTCAAAAAAATGGAGGAAAATGATGTCAATCATTTTGTAGGATATGGGGGAAGCAAATGCTGAAAAATTCGGATTCTGACAGATCCCAAATTTTGGGAAAATTTATAATTATTTGCTAATCTTTACTATTGACATTAAATTACTTACTGGTGGCTTTCTTTCTAAATTACGGTATCTGCTTTGTGTAAGTCCTCAATAGGACCATATGATCTGCAATCCAAATCAGATAACTTTATGTTTGGACTAGAAGTCAGTTTGTGTATTCCTACGAGTACCATCATGTGAATTTCAAAGGAATGCACAGAGAAACTGACTTCTGGTCCCCAATGCAAAGGCTGTGTGTTTCATGGAGTCAAAACGCAGTCACATGATATAGCGCAAGTCTAAAACTGAGTGGATACTTCAGGAGTAAAACCTCTGGCACACAGTCTTCCTGTCATGCTGAGTCTGTATGTGATTAGAGAAAGGGGCCCTGAATCTTCCTTAGGATTGGGGCCCTAACTATCCCTGTTTCCATAGGTACCCAAAGGTGGTTTGGGCCACCAGTCTTACTGTTCTCCTGTTATTCCCTAAGCTGTCCCCTCCCCTTCTTCCAAGAGGCCTGGGACAGAAATGCTACTGTATCAACAGGTAAGACAGACAAGGATAACAGAAAGCAACAAACATACAAACACTCACCAAAGGTAGAGAGGTGTATAGGGAAGGATAGGAATGTACCAACCAAATGGGAAGAGGACACGTTGTGCTACTTTAACACACTGTCCGTCGGCACGTCGGGCCGACGGTTTGCGACGGCCCGTACCGACGGACTAGTGTGAAAGTAGCCTTACTCACCTTTATTGTTGGGTCAAGATCGAATATTTGCCTCTAGGACATCAGAAAAGCAACTAAAGGCCCCGTCACACTTAGCGACGCTAAAGCGATCCCGACAACGATACGACCTGTCAGGGATCGTTGCTGCGTCGCTATGTGGTCGCTGGTGAGATGTCAAACAGTGAGATCTTCCCAACGACGCAGCAGCGATGCGGCGACCTGTAGCGACCTGTACAACGATGTCGTTGGTCGTTGTGACCCTGTCACATGGCAGCTATTATGACGATTCAGACCTCGATGAGGGACGTCCTGTGTGACGTTGTAGTCAACGAGGTCGTTGGTAAGGTGTCAAACACAGCGATGTGTGCTACCCAGCGGGACCTCAGCGATCAAAAAAAGGTCCAGGCCATTCCGACACGACCAGCGATCTCACAGCAGGGGCCTGGTCGCTGCTACGTGTCAAACATAGCGAGATCGCTACTGAGGTCGCTGTTGCGTCACAAAACTTGTGACTCAGCAGCGATCTCGCTAGCAACCTCGCTTAGTGTGACGGGGGCTTAACAACTTTCAGGAGGACATTTTTGCTGCTCATTGCAGTACACAATAGCATGACAGGCCTTGTTTACCAGTTGTTTTTCAGATCTTTTACTTTGAACACATTTGCATACAATGAACCTTCCCAAAGACAAAACAATCAGCCTCTGCCATCCACAAACTTGACCGTGACAGCACAGCATGACTTCAGTCATACTCACGGCTCTGCTAAACTTTATATTCAATAGTTCTATGAATTATTGTTCACAATCACAAACAGTTTTGTGTCTTATAGAAAAGGATCATATAGACTTAATTAATGAATAGATTTCATATTGAATTGTGTGCTAATCTCATTGCTAAAGTTCATGATAATTGTCCCCATAGAACTTTGCACAGAATTGCAAACATTATTCTTACATGTATATAGGGTTGAGCGACTTTCATTTTTTTAAGATCGAGTCGGGTTTTGTGAAACCCGACTTTGTCCAGAGTCGAGTCGAGTGCAGTCGGCCGATTATCGCTGAAAGTCGGGGATCGACCGAAACACGAAACCCAATGCAAGTCAATGGGGAAGCATAGTCGGCAGTGAGTGGAGGCCAGGAAAACACCTACAGTGCCCATTTTAATGCCAAAAACATCCATTCTTGTTTCTGAAGCTTGTCAATCTTAATTAACTTTATAATATTAGTTGGGCATTGGAAATTGGGGGTCATTTGGCAAAAGTTGTGGGGGGAGTAGGGCTGGCTCAAGTTTTTCGTGGGCCCAGGAAACGCGGACTACGTCATGGCGGTGGAGCAGGGAGAGGTAAGTATTTCAACTTTGCAAGTGCTGTGATCCTGAGCAAGCAGGGGGGGCCCACTCGTTCGCATTGGCACTGGCACAGGGCCCCTCAAAGTACGGCGGTGTGTTTGCATGGCGGGGGCGCCTCCCACCAGCAGCGACACTTTTGCGTACTCTGAGGGGCCCTGTGCCAGTGACGTCGCCAATGAGTATGCCCCCCCCCCCACCTGATGAAGGAACCTGCACTTTCATCTGCACCTTCCTCTTTGTCCCTGTGTAAGGTGGTATAACATGCGGGAAGGGGAACCTTACTTTCAGCAGGGTCAGATTCTGGCTGTGTAGAGTGCAAGGGGAATGTAGTGGTCTAGGTCAATGTACCAGCAGACTCATCTAGCAGTGGCTGGGCAATGGGCAGGATGAAGAGGAAACAGATATAGGGCCAAAGAATAAAGTAGGCTAAATGCAAGTTCAAAATTGGTAACAGGACTAAACAGGCGGCATTGCTTTGTTCAGTGGAGTAGCAAACCCAAGAGCAGCAGACACTGTTTCAAGGACCCAACCACACTAGTAGGCCAAATGCAGTTTAATATCTGATAGTATAGGCCGAAAGCCAGAAGGTAGAAGCTCAGCTTTATTCAGTTGAGGACAACACCAGGCAGGGGCAGACACCATTAGTAGGCCGGAACCACCAATTTTTTAAAAAACAGCAGTTAATCAGAGCCAGAAGGTAGAAGCTCAGCTTTATTCAGTTGAGGACAACACCAGGAAGGCGCAGACACCGTTAGTAGGCCGGAACCACCAATTTTTAAAAAAACAGCAGTTAATCAGAGCCAGAAGGTAGAAGCTCAGCTTTATTCAGTTGAGGGCAACACCAGGGAGGGGCAGACACCGTTAGTAGGCCGGAACCACCAATTTTTAAAAAAACAGCAGTTAATCAGAGCCAGAAGGTAGAAGCTCAGCTTTATTCAGTTGAGGACAAACACCAGGGAGCAGCAAACAGAGGTATTAGGCCCCATCCAGCAATTTAAAAAAAAAAAAAAAAAAAAACTTAATCAGAGCCAGAAGGTAGAAGCTCAGCTTTATTCAGTTGAGGGCAACACCAGGGAGGGGCAGACACCGTTAGTAGGCCGGAACCACCAATTTTTAAAAAAAACAGCAGTTAATCAGAGCCAGAAGGTAGAAGCTCAGCTTTATTCAGTTGAGGGCAACACCAGGGAGGGGCAGACACCGTTAGTAGGCCGGAACCACCAATTTTTAAAAAAACTGCAGTTAATCAGAGCCAGAAGGTAGAAGCTCAGCTTTATTCAGTTGAGGGCAACACCAGGGAGGGGCAGACACCGTTAGTAGGCCGGAACCACCAAATCAGAGCCAGAAGGTAGAAGCTCAGCTGTATTCAGTTGAGGACAACTTGAATTAGGGACTGCAGACAGACTTAGCAGGCTGTCCCCTGTGTGGACCATGCATCCAATACATTAACCCATTGCGCCACAAAGGACACATAACCTTCCGTGGCCATGCCTACAGGTCCATGTGTCTGTTGTCAGGTGTACCTTTGGACTCACAGATTGACAGAATGCAAGGACAATGCGGTCTTTAACATGCTGGTGGAGGGGTGGGATGGCTTTTCTCGCAAAAGAATTGTCAACTGGGTAGCTCATAGCGTGGTACAGCGTAGTCCATCATGGCTTTATTAATATTAAAAAAAATAAAAAAATAGGCCCTATGCACTGTAAATTAGGTTCCAGGGGTACACGGGCAGCAGTGGTCTGGTCAGTGGAGGCCTAGTGGAAGGAGGGACCGCACACAGGCTTCGAAGGCCTAACACAATAAAATGGGCTGGCTGTAGGCACTTTATAATTGTTTCCAGAGGTACACGGGCAGCAGTGGTCTGGTCAGTGGAGGCCTAGTGGAAGGAGGGACTGCAGACAGGCTTCGAAGGCCTAACACAATAAAATGGGCTGGCTGTAGGCACTTTATAATTGTTTCCAGGGGTACACGGGCAGCAGTGGTCTGGTCAGTGGAGGCCTAGTGGAAGGAGGGACCGCAGACAGGCTTCGAAGGCCTAACACAATAAAATGGGCTGGCTGTAGGCACTTTATAATTGTTTCCAAGGGTACACGGGCAGCAGTGGTCTGGTCAGTGGAGGCCTAGTGGAAGGAGGGACCGCAGACAGGCTTCGAAGGCCTAACATAATAAAATGGGCTGGCTGTAGGCACTGTAAAATAGGTTCCAGGGGTACACGGGCAGCAGTGGTCTGGTCAGTGGAGGCCTAGTGGAAGGAGGGACCGCAGACAGGCTTCGAAGGCCTAACACAATAAAATGGGCTGGCTGTAGGCACCTTATAATTGTTTCCAGGGGTACACGGGCAGCAGTGGTCTGGTCAGTGGAGGCCTAGTGGAAGGAGGGACCGCAGACAGGCTTCGAAGGCCTAACACAATAAAATGGGCTGGCTGTAGGCACTTTATAATTGTTTCCAGGGGTACACGGGCAGCAGTGGTCTGGTCAGTGGAGGCCTAGTGGAAGGAGGGACCGCAGACAGGCTTCGAAGGCCTAACATGATAAAATGGGCTGGCTGTAGGCACTGTAAAATAGATTCCAAGGGTACACGGGCAGCAGTGGTCTGGTCAGTGGAGGCCTAGTGGAAGGAGGGACCGCAGACAGGCTTCGAAGGCCTAACATAATAAAATGGGCTGGCTGTAGGCACTGTAAAATAGGTTCCAGGGGTACACGGGCAGCAGTGGTCTGGTCAGTGGAGGCCTAGTGGAAGGAGGGACCGCAGACAGGCTTCGAAGGCCTAACACAATAAAATGGGCTGGCTGTAGGCACTTTATAATTGTTTCCAGGGGTACACGGGCAGCAGTGGTCTGGTCAGTGGAGGCCTAGTGGAAGGAGGGACCGCAGACAGGCTTCGAAGGCCTAACATGATAAAATGGGCTGGCTGTAGGCACTGTAAAATAGGTTCCAAGGGTACACGGGCAACAGTGGTCTGGTCAGTGGAGGCCTAGTGGAAGGAGGGACCGCAGACAGGCTTCGAAGGCCTAACATAATAAAATGGGCTGGCTGTAGGCACTGTAAAATAGGTTCCAGGGGTACACGGGCAGCAGTGGTCTGGTCAGTGGAGGCCTAGTGGAAGGAGGGACCGCAGACAGGCTTCGAAGGCCTAACACAATAAAATGGGCTGGCTGTAGGCACTTTATAATTGTTTCCAGGGGTACACGGGCAGCAGTGGTCTGGTCAGTGGAGGCCTAGTGGAAGGAGGGACCGCAGACAGGCTTCGAAGGCCTAACACAATAAAATGGGCTGGCTGTAGGCACTTTATAATTGTTTCCAGGGGTACACGGGCAGCAGTGGTCTGGTCAGTGGAGGCCTAGTGGAAGGAGGGACCGCAGACAGGCTTTGAAGGCCTAACACAATAAAATGGGCTGGCTGTAGGCACTTTATAATTGTTTCCAGGGGTACACGGGCAGCAGTGGTCTGGTCAACGGAGGCCGATTGTAATGAGTGTCTGCCAGTTAGTAGTCAAAAACAACAATTAAATGTGAATGTCTCGCATTAAAACAAAACAAAAACACTAAAGGGTGCAATCATTAGGTTCAGGGGTGGGATCCTCTGCGTGGTTTCAGACCTACTAATTTAGCGCAAAGTATTTACTGTGGTAAATAGAGGACACTGCCCCTGACTATGTTAAGTACCATCATACATGTCAACACAATGGTATTGTCAGTGGCAGGTATGGAAGGATGTCAGCGCATAGACTAAACATTGGTGGAAGTGTGAGAGATAACTGTGGAAGTGGTAGAGCAATGTTTGACCTGGGGGTGGGTGAACTCTCTTGTGGCCGGCGGTACAGGCCCAGGGCCCCTCATGTTACAACAGTGTGTCTGACGTTGGGTGCGCACCACCACCGCCAGAGACACTTTATTGTACTATGAGGGACCCAGTAGCAATGCCGTTGACCAAAAGCAAGCACACCCACCTCTTCAGACAAACAGCAGTCTCACGGGTGCTTGCGCCAAGTCGCGATACCACGGCCCCGTGTGGGGAGTTTGGCCATTTAGGGAGGTGTAAACATGTCGTATGCTGGACAATCAGCTGCAGAAAATTAGACATTAGAAAAGTAATTCACAGTAGTCCACAGGCAAGAGCTTTTCATAGGAAAGCTAGGTGTCGGCCGGGCAAGGTGGGGCAAAAGATTTCGAAATCCAGTTGTGGTTCATTTTAATGAATGTTAGATCGTCAACATTTTGGGTAGCCAGACGAGTCCTTTTTTCGGTTAATATTGAACCTGCAGCACTGAATACTCTTTCTGATAGGACACTTGCTGCCGGGCAAGCAAGCTCCTGCAATGCATATTCTGCCAATTCTGGCCAGGTGTCTAATTTTGATGCCCAGTAATCAAATGGGAATGACGGTTGAGGGATAACATCGATAAGGGATGAAAAATAGTTAGTACCATACTGGACAAATGTTGTCGCCTGTCACTTTCAATTGATGCAGCAGTACCTGTCCTGTCTGCGGTCATAGGAAAATCACTCCACAACCTGGTCAGAAAACCCCTCTGTCCAACGCCACTTCTGATGTGTGCACCCCTAACACTCCTAGTCTGCTGCCCCCTGGAGCTCGTGTGAGAACGATCACGTGCGCTGTGTGCTGGGAATGCCTGAAGCAAACGGTCAACAAGAGTTGATTGTTTGGTTGCTAATATTAGTTCCAAGTTCTCATGTGGCATAATATTTTGCAATTTGCCTTTATAGCGTGGATCGAGGCGGCAGGCCAACCAGTAATCATCATCGTTCATCATTTTCGTAATGCATGTGTCCCTTTTTAGGATACGTAAGGCATAATCCGCCATGTGGGCCAAAGTTCCAGTTGTCAAATCTCCGGTTGTGATTGGTTGAGGGGCAGTTTCAGGCAAATCTACGTCACTTGTGTCCCTCAAAAAACCAGAAACCGGCCTTGCCACGCAACCAATTTCCAGTGCCCCCGGGAAAGCTTGCGCATTAAAAATATACTCATCCCCATCATCCTCCTCGTCCTCCACCTCCTCTTCGCCCGCTACCTCGTCCTGTACACTGCCCTGACCAGACAATGGCTGACTGTCATCAAGGCTTTCCTCTTCCTCTGGTGCAGACGCCTGATCCTTTATGTGCGTCAAACTTTGCATCAGCAGACGCATTAGGGGGATGCTCATGCTTATTATGGCGTTGTCTGCACTAACCAGCCGTGTGCATTCCTCAAAACACTGAAGGACTTGACACATGTCTTGTATCTTCGACCACTGCACACCTGACAACTCCATGTCTGCCATCCTACTGCCTGCCCGTGTATGTGTATCCTCCCACAAAAACATAACAGCCCGCCTCTGTTGGCACAGTCTCTGAAGCATGTGCAGTGTTGAGTTCCACCTTGTTGCAACGTCTATGATTAGGCGATGCTGGGGAAGGTTCAAAGACCGCTGATAGGTCTGCATACGGCTGGAGTGTACAGGCGAACGTCGGATATGTGAGCAAAGTCCACGCACTTTGAGGAGCAGGTCGGAGAACCCAGGATAAGTTTTCAATAAGCACTGCACCACCAGGTTTAAGGTGTGAGCCAGGCAAGGAATGTGTTTCAGTTGGGAAAGGGAGATGGCAGCCATGAAATTCCTTCCGTTATCACTCACTACCTTGCCTGCCTCAAGATCTACTGTGCCCAGCCACGACTGCGTTTCTTGTTGCAAGAACTCGGACAGAACTTCCGCGGTGTGTCTGTTGTCGCCAAAACACTTCATAGCCAATACAGCCTGCTGACGCTTGCCAGTAGCTGGCCCATAATGGGACCACTGGTGTGCAACAGTGTCATCTGCCGATGGAGTGGTTGGCCGACTGCGGTCTGTGGAAGAGCTGTAGCTTCTGCAGGAGGACGAGGAGGAGGAGGAGGGGGTGCGAACGCCTACAGCCAACTGTTTCCTAGACCGTGGGCTAGGCACAACTGTCCCGAAATTGATGTCCCCTGTGGACCCTGCATCCACCACATTCACCCAGTGTGCCGTGATGGACACATAACGTCCCTGGCCATGCCTACTGGTCCATGCATCTGTAGTCAGGTGCACCTTTGTACTCACAGATTGCCTGAGTGCATGGACGATGCGCTGTTTAACATGCTGGTGCAGGGCTGGGATGGCTTTTCTGGAAAAAAAAGTGTCGACTGGGTAGCTCGTATCGTGGTTCAGCGTACTCCATCAGGGCTTTGAAAGCTTCGCTTTCAACTAACCGGTAGGGCATCATCTCTAACGAGATTAGTCTAGCTATGTGGGCGTTAAAACCCTGTGTACGCGGATGCGAGGATAAGTACTTCCTTTTTCTAACCAGAGTCTCATGTAGTGTGAGCTGGACTGGACAGCTGGAGATCATGGAACTTTCGGGTGTGCCGGTGGACATGGCAGACTCAGAGCCGGTTGGAGACGGTATTGTTTCCGCCGGTGCCCTAGATGCAATATTTCCTCCTACAAAACTGGTGATTCCCTGACCCTGACTGCTTTTGGCTGGCAAAGAAACCTGCACAGATACTGCCGGTGGTGCGGAAAATGGTGGCCTTACAGTGACGGAAGGGATGTTGCGTTGCTGACTAGCTTCATTGGCCGAGGGTGCTACAACCTTAAGGGACATTTGGTAGTTAGTCCAGGCTTGAAAATGCATGGTGGTTAAGTGTCTATGCATGCAACTAGTATTGAGACTTTTCAGATTCTGACCTCTGCTTAAGCTAGTTGAACATTTTTGACAGATGACTTTGCGCTGATCAATTGGATGTTGTTTAAAAAAATGCCAGACTGCACTCTTCCTAGCATCGAATCCCTTTTCAGGGATTGCAGACTGAGCTTTAACCGGATGGCCATGCTGTCCTCCAACAGGTTTTGGCTTTGACACGCGTTTTGGGCCAGATACGGGCCCGGCAGATGGAACCTGTTGCGATGTTGATGCCTGCTGTGGCCCCTCCTCCACCTCCGCTTCTGAACTACTGCCGCCTGCACCCTGTTCCCCCAATGGCTGCCAATCGGGGTCAACAACTGGGTCATCTATTACCTCCTCTTCGAGCTCGTTTGCAACTTCGTCTGTGTCACTGTGTCGGTCGGTGGTATAGCGTTCGTGGCGGGGCAACATAGTCTCATCAGGGTCTGATTGTGGATCAGTACCCTGAGAGGGCAATGTGGTGGTCTGAGTCAAAGGAGCAGCATAGTACTCTGGCTGTGGCTTTGCATCAGTGCACTCCATGTCAGAATCTACTTGTAATGGGCATGGCCTGTTAAGTGTTTCACTTTCTAAGCCAGGGACGGTATGTGTAAAGAGCTCCATGGAGTAACCCGTTGTGTCGCCTGCTGCATCCTTCTCTCTTGTTGTAGTTTTTGCTGAAGAGGACAAGGAAGCGACTTGTCCCTGACCGTGAACATCCACAAGCGACGCGCTGCTTTTACATTTACCAGTTTCAGAAGAGGAGGCAAAAGAGCTAGAGGCTGAGTCTGCAATGTAAGCCAAAACTTGCTGTTGCTGCTCCGCCTTTAAAAGCGGTTTTCGTACTCCCAGAAAAGAGAGCATTCGAGGCCTTGTGTAGCCAGACGACGAAACTGGCTCCACAGCTCCAGACTTAGGTGGAATATTTTTATCCCCACGACCACCTGATGCTCCACTACCACTACCATCATTACCAGCTGACAATGAACGCCCACAGCCACGACGACCTCTTGCACCAGACTTCCTCATTGTTTTAAAAACTTAACCAAAGTAACTTTATTTGTTGCTGTCAAACAACTTACACGGTGAGCTATAACTTCAGTATGATTTCAATATCCCTTAACAGGTTGGTGAGACCACAGGGAAAATCAGGCACAATGTTACACACTCTGTTTTCTGTGGCACCAAATCACAGAGATGCCACACACGCAGGACTGTCACTCAAGCACAAATGTCAATATTAATCTCCCACTGTTTTATTTTTTTTTTCTTTTTCAGGGAGACTTTAGAAACCAAATAATAAAAAATAAATAGGCTTTCTATGGCCCACCGAGTGAGAGATGGCACACACACACAGGAGTCAGGAGTGGCACACAAGCAGAAAGGGCAATATTAATCTCCCACTGTTTTATTTTTTTTTTCTTTTTCAGGGAGACTTTAGAAACCAAATAATAAAAAATAAATAGGCTTTCTATGGCCCACTGAGTGAGAGATGGCACACCCAGGAGTCAGGAGTGGCACACAAGCAGAAAGGGCAATATTAATCTCCCACTGTTTTATTTTTTTTTCTTTTTCAGGGAGACTTTAGAAACCAAATAATAAAAAATAAATAGGCTTTCTATGGCCCACTGAGTGAGAGATGGCACACACAGGAGTCAGGAGTGGCACACAAGCAGAAAGGGCAATATTAATCTCCCACTGTTTTCTTTTTTTTTTCTTTTTCAGGGAGACTTTAGAAACAAAATAATAAAAAATAAATAGGCTTTCTATGGCCCACTGAGTGAGAGATGGCACACACAGGAGTCAGGAGTGGCACACAAGCAGAAAGGGCAATATTAATCTCCCCCTGTTTTATTTTTTTTTTCTTTTTCAGGGAGACTTTAGAAACAAAATAATAAAAAATAAATAGGCTTTCCATGGCCCACTGAGTGAGAGATGGCACACACAGGAGTCAGGAGTGGCACACAAGCAGAAAGGGCAATATTAATCTCCCACTGTTTTATTTTTTTTTTCTTTTTCAGGGAGACTTTAGAAACAAAATAATAAAAAATAAATAGGCTTTCTATGGCCCACTGAGTGAGAGATGGCACACACAGGAGTCAGGAGTGGCACACAAGCAGAAAGGGCAATATTAATCTCCCACTGATTGATGTAGTGATTTTTTTTCAGGTAGATTTTAGAACCCAAATCAAGCAAAAAAATTAATAGGCTTTCTATGGCCCACTGAGTGAGAGATGGCACACACAGGGATGGCACTCTAGCAGAAATGCCAATCTTAATCTCCCACAAAAAAAAAAAAAAAGAAACTGTCCTACAATTACTATCTCCCTGCAGTAATCTCAGCCAGGTATGGCAGGCAGCAATAAGGAGTGGACTGATGCACAAATTAAATAAAAAGTGTGGACAAACAAAAAAGATAGCTGTGCAGAAAGGAAGGAACAAGAGGATATGTGCTTTGAAAAAAGCAGTTGGTTTGCACAGTGGCGTACACACAGCAATACAGCTATCAGGGAGCCTTCTAGGGCAGCCCAATGAGCTACAGCGCTGAGAGAAAAAAAAAAAATGTAGCTTCCACTGTCCCTGCACACCGAAGGTGGTGTTGGACAGTGGAAATCGCTACAGCACAAGCGGTTTGGTGGTTAATGGATCCTGCCTAACGCTCTCCCTGCTTCTAATGAAGCGGCAGCAACCTCTCCCTAAGCTCAGAGCAGCAGCAGTGAGATGGAGGTCGGTGGGAACGCCCCTTTATAGCCCCTGTGACGCCGCAGACAGCAAGCCAATCACTGCAATGCCCTTCTCTAAGATGGTGGGGACCAGGACCTATGTCATCACGCTGCCCACACTCTGCGTTCACCTTCATTGGCTGAGAAATGGAGCTTTTCGCGTCATTGAAACGCGACTTTGGCGCGAAAGTCGCGTACCGCATGGCCGATGCAACGCTGGGATCGGCTCGGTTTCATGAGACGCCGACTTTGCCAAAAGTCGGCGACTTTTGAAAATGAACGACCCGTTTCGCTCAACCCTACATGTATATAATATTAGAACTTTACTGTGGTGATCCTTAAAGGGACACTGTCAGCACAGGATGATGGTTCAAACTAAGTCCTGCCACTTGGTGCTTCATGGTGGGGCCAATCTTTTATATACACCTTCCCATCTGCTTGCTTTTCTTCAATCTCCACCCCCACTTCTTTGATTGACAGGTCTGGCTTCATTGTGCCAGAGAAGCTGGAGATAAACGGAAACCAAACAGGGGAATTTAAATGATTGCCCCTGTCGTGAAGCACCGAGCGCCTGTGTTTGGTTTGAACATCCATTCTATGCTTAAAGAGTCCCTTTAAAGGAGATGTCCACATTGTCTTTCTTTAAAAGGAACCTATCATGTGAAAAAATACTATTAACCTACAAATATGGGGTTAGTTTGCAGGATAATAGTGTTCTGAACAGCACTGAAAGTCAGCTACTGGGATAAAATTAACTTTATTCCTCCCAGCAGCCTCCAGCTTTCAGTCGCAAAGGCGTGACCAGAGTGCCTTCAGTCAGCTCTTCGTACATAGTGAGAGGTGGCTGTAACTGCGCTCTGGCACTGACTGACAGCTGGCTGATCAGTGCTTCAGTATAGTGCTGGCTGTCAGTCAATGTCAGTATTTGTGCAGGGTTCCTTACCCATTAAAATGAGTAAAAATAGTAGGTGAAAAATGCACAGAAAAATGCAACAAAATGAACGTATTGTATGCAACAGTTTTACCTGCCACCATTTTGTTTTTTTGCAGCAGTAAAAAAATTATAAACAATGCAACATGTGAATAATAATAATAATAATAATTTTATTTATATAGCGCCAACATATTCCGCAGCGCTTTACAACTTATAGAGGGGACTTGTACAGACAATAGACATTACAGCATAACAGAAATCACAGGTCAAAACAGATACCAGGAGGAATGAGGGCCCTGCTCGCAAGCTTACAACCTATGAGGAAAAAGGGAAGACACGAGAGGTGGATGGTAACAATTGCTTTTGTTGTTCGGACAAGACATAGTGTAAGGCTCGGGTGTTCATGTAAAGCTGCATGAACCAGTTAACTGCCTAAGTATGTAGCAGTACAGACACAGAGATATTAACTGCATTAAGTGTATGAGAACATGATGAATACATCCTAATATCATCCTCACAGCATGTAGATGTGAGAGCATGCAGAAGGTTATGGATTTACTACAAATTGAGAGCAATAGGTTACGGGGCACTGCTTTGTTAGTATATAAGAAGAAGAACTGATAGCATTTTAGGACTTTATTAGTGATGGGCAAGCGTGCTCACCACTGCTCGATATTTGATTGAGCATCTGTCTCTCTCTTTCTTCATCTCTCTCCCACCCATCGAGTACAGATCTCCCGGAAAAATGCTCAACTGCTTCACTGACGTACATTATGCTGGGTTCTCGAGTCGAGCACCTGAGCAATTCACTGCTCACTCATCACTAGACTTTATTCCTCCACAGTGTCTGCATAAAATGCCACTGTTCTGTTATGTAGCATCTGGGACTTTATGGTGGTCTTGTTACTGGTGAGTTCTCTTTCTGTTGACTTGTTCGACTACTGAAGATAAAGGCTATCAAGAAAGTTTTTATTAAAATGTCTAAGGCCCGTTTCACATTAGCATTTGTAGGAGCTGCGGAGGGCAGCCCCGCCCTCGGCTGCACCTCCGCCTCTAGCTCCGCCTGTTTCTGCATGCGGCCGGCATGCGGCCTGTGTACCTATCTTTAACATTAGGTACGCAGGTCGTGCCGCTGTATGCGGATGCTTCCACATGCGTCGTTTTGACAATGCGGCGACCAGCGTAGGACGCAGCTTGTAGCAATTTCTTTTTTTTCCCGCATCGTCAAAATGACGCATGCGAAAGCATCCGCATACAGCCGCATGACCTGCGTACCTAATGTTAAAGATAGGTACACAGGCCGCATGCCGGCCGCATGCAGAAATAGGCGGAGCTAGCGGCGGAGGTGCGGCCGAGGGCGGGGCTTCATGGAGGAAGTCCGCAGCCCTCTGCAGCTGCTACAAACGCTAGTGTGAAACCTGCCTAAGCTAGCCAGTCTGCAATATCTGACACAAAAGCATAAGACCTCTGCTGCTGCCACTAATGACTCTTTGCTCTCCTTCTCCCTTCTCTCAATGTTAGAGATGCTAGCACTGAGGAGAAGATGATTACTACACCCATCATTGTATGGAGAGGGGAGACAGCATCTTTGTTCTCAGGGTGGCAGATAATAGACTGTTGATAGAGGAAAAAGCATATGAAGAAAACAGAAGCTTTACTGATACAGGGGGATAATAAAGACAGCCACACTTTGATACCCACAAACCTCAAATTCAGCCTATCTTTCTGGAAGAAAAACTCCCCCAAGAAAAAAAAACCTAACACTAGGAGCAGAGAGAATATTAGGGTAAATGAAAAGGAATGAAAAAATAAAGATTACAGACTGAAAATTAATGCAAGCACAGGATCACTATTTTTACAATGTGCTTAACACAGCCAATAGATGCATGGGTTACAATCGCATCCGGGCTCCGGAGCTTAAAGGGCCCAAAAAGTCCCTTCAGCCTCTATGAAAAGACCAATACTATTATAGACTTGCAATATTTGGGGGCCCATTGTAGCTTTTGCTTTGGACCCCATGAACTTCAACTTACACCACTGATCACAGCTCTCCTCCTCTGCCTTCCTGCACAATGATCTCTGCACAGATCACAGAGCGTGCCCAATCATTCTCCAAAAAAAGCCAGTGAACATTTCCAGTCTGCTGTTTCTTGAAGTCAAAGTAGGTGCAGTAAGGATGGCCATCTCCATTATCATGGAAAATAAAATTGATATAGACTAGAATAAAAAAAATAGAAAAGAGAATATTAAAAAATATATATTATCAGAAAATAAAAATTAATTAGCAAAATAAATTGAGAAAACAGTATGCAAACAAAAGTCAGTGCATTTCTTAGCAGCTTTCTGGTCATATCAAATGTTTTCCTTTCAAAGACAAACGCTTGTAAATGATGTATTTAATGACTATATTCTGATATTTGTCATATTGCACCCTAGTATGAAATGACTGCATGTCCACAGGAGTCCATATGGTTTGGATGGCTTGGATTCTTCACAACATGAACAGGAAATTAAACATTTGGACTGGATTATCTCCAAATTTGTATACATAAATGATGATAAAAGTATATACTGGATATGAAACTATTGTTTTACTGTTGTTTGTTCTATGATCATTTTTGCACATATGAGTTGATAATGTTTATTTTGGAAGAAGAAGGCAATAAACTAGTATATAAAGAAAACAATAAAGGGATGTTTCTGTTAAACACCCTATGTTTCCAAGAGTACTTATGTGCAAACAAAAATACAAAATGAAATGATCATAGCAATTATTTTCAGTTAGAATAATTCCCCCAAATTTACAATGAGTTGAAAAGTATCTTATTTGTCTTAAGTGTATCAGAGTAATTATTATTATTATGCTTGCCATGTAGTCTCTATAGCTACAGTTGTAAGATATCTGTCGAGAGTCCTATTTTTTGCAGGACTGCACCATAAAGGTGGTGCTGTACATAAACTTTTGCTTTTGTCTTCTCCCGTGCTGCACCCATTCTGTACATCTCACTTTTCACGATTCCTCCTATCTGAGTTTCTGGATGCAGTGAATGACAGTTCTGTGGTCCAATCCAGGAATGGGGCATGCTGAGCTGTCAGAGTCTTGAGTGACAGTTTAGCCATCCAATCAGGACCAGGATGTGTTGAGGCTTCATCCATGTGTCTGTTATCTAGAGTAATTACCAGGCTAGTTAGCCAGCTCTCTGCCTTTGCTCATGAGGTGTGTTTGCTCTGGTGCTTCTTGTCAGGAATTCTGATCTTTGTTCCTCAACCTACGATTTGTCGCGACCAGTAGTGTATCTACTGGTAGGGAGCGGTCGTCCCGGACCTCGCGCTCTGAGGGGGCCCACCCGGAGCTATGTGACTATAACTGTATCGACGTGTCTTTGTTGTTTTCTCTGCAGCCGAGTCCTGACTGGAAGAAGTTGTCATGTCGGTCTGGGCCAGATGGAAGAGACGTGAAAAGTGAATGATTCCATAAGAAAGAACGTCAGCGGTAAGACATTATCTGTAACTGTGCTGTGATCTCTTATATGTTTTGTAGGACTGGTATCTACCACTGTTCAACTGGCGATAATATCAATGTCGGTCCTTATATAGAGATTTTTTTTCAGTAACAGCGCGGTCATCTGCTGAGGTTCTCCTCCACTATTAGGGTGTGTCACCCAGTTGTAATCAAGGGTACCTGGTTAGGGGCACACTCAGAAATTTGTTTTCCCCCGAACCAACACCCTAGCTACGCCTCTGATCACGACCATCCATACTACCTTCTATGAATGTTGACCTTGGACTGTTTCCTAAAGGCCCCGTCTCACATAGCGAGATCGCTAGCGAGATCGCTGCTGAGTCACAAGTTTTGTGACGCAACAGCGACCTCAGTAGCGATCTCGCTATGTGTGACACGTACCAGCGATCAGGCCCCTGCTGTGAGATCGCTGGTCGTGTCGGAATGGCCTGGACCTTTTTTTGGTCGTTGAGGTCCCGCTGACATCGCTGAATCGGTGTGTGTGACACCGATCCAGCGATGTCTTCACTGGTAACCAGGGTAAACATCGGGTTACTAAGCGCAGGGCCGCGCTTAGTAACCCGATGTTTACCCTGGTTACCAGCGTAAATGTAAAAAAAAAAAAACAGTACATACTCACCATCTGATGTCCGTCAGGTCCCTTGCCGTCTGCTTCCTGCTCTCACTGAGTGCCGCCGTACAGTGAGAGCACAGCACAGCAGTGACGTCAGCGCTGCGCTCTGCTCTCACTGTACGGCCGGATCTCAGTCTGAGCAGGAAGCAGACGGCAAGGGACCTGACGGACATCAGATGGTGAGTATGTACTGTTTGTTTTTTTTTACATTTACGCTGGTAACCAGGGTAAACATCGGGTTACTAAGCGCGGCCCTGCGCTTAGTAACCCGATTTTTACCCTGGTTACCCGGGTGCTGCAGGGGGACTTCGGCATCGTTGAAGACAGTTTCAACGATGCCGAAGTCGTTCCCCTGATCGTTGGTCGCTGGAGAGAGCTGTCTGTGTGACAGCTCCCCAGCGACCACACAGCGACTTACCAACGATCACGGCCAGGTCGTATCGCTGGTCGTGATCGTTGGTAAATCGCTATGTGAGACGGGGCCTTAACTATACCTTTGTCTCATCCCCCTGTCTATGACTTACTCTATCAGCTTTTTGACCTACGGACCTTTTGACTAACCAGCCTCCCAGCTTATCCATAAGTATTGACTGGCATAACATCACCACCCTAGATCATTAAACCTTCTCAGATCAGTCACAGTTTTTGTATGCATTGAAACTCAGAACTGCCTCCATAGTGGACCACCATAAAAGAGGCGGTATACCAAACTCTCACTCCCATCTTCAAGAATTCTCCTGAGCGCACCCAGTGCCCCAGATATATTTTACAAACATTTTCTTGAAAATGTATTTAATCATGCAAAAAGCACCTTAAACGTATTGCTGCTTCCCCCAATTGTAAAGTGCTGTAGAATTTTGGGAGCAAAATAATTGAGATTATTTATTACAATCGTCAGTAACCCCCATTTTGGGCCTTTAGGACACAGCATTTTTTTATTCATTTTTTCAATTTGAAATGCAAGTAAAATTAATACTTTTACTTTTTTGTGGACTTAGCTATATGATGTAATCTTGGAAAAAAATGAGAATTCTACTGTTGTTTTTGTGTGTGGGGGGGGTTATTTTATGCTATTCACATGCTGCACAAATAAGGTGCTAACTAGGGTTGAGCAGACCCATAGAAGTTCAGGTTCGAGTACCCCACCCAAACTTTATTCCAAAGTTTGGTTCTGGTACTAGAACTGTACCCAAACTTGAACCAGAACCCGAACCCCATTAAAAACAATAGCGACTCAAAATTTGGGTCTCGGTAAGAAAAAAACGTCTGTATCTTACTCACTTACGGTATATAGTATTATCATAATCTGAAGCACTTTACAGACATTATCATCACTGTCCCCATTGGGGCTCACAATCTAAATTCCCTACTAGTAGGTCTTTGAAATGTAGGATGAAAATGCAGAACCTGGAGAAAACCCACCCAAACATGGGGAGAACATACAAACTCCTTGTAGCTTTCAATACCCATAACTGTTTTAATTTTCCATACACGTAATTGTAGGGAGCACTTACATTTAAGGAATAAGTTGCATTTTTCATTGATGACTAGTGTTGAGCGATACCTTCCGATATTTGAAAGTATCGGTATCGGATGGTATCGGCCGATATCCGAAAAATATCGGATATCGCCGATACCGATACCCGATACCAATACAAGTCAATGGGACACAAGTATCGGAAGGTATCCTGGATGGTTCCCAGGGTCTGAAGGAGAGGAAACTCTCCTTCAGGCCCTGGGATCCATATTCGTGTGTAAAATAAAGAATAAAAATTAAAAATAGAGATATACTCACCCTCTGACGTGCCCTGGTAGTAACCGCTGTAACTGGCAGCCTCCGTTCCTAAGAATGAGCGAGTGAAAGACCTGCGATGATGTCGCGGCTTGTGATTGGTCGCGTGACCACTCATATGACCGCTCACGCGACCAATCACAAGCCGCGACGTCATCGCAGGTCCTTCACTCGCTCAGTCTTAGGAACGGAGGCTGCCGGTTGCACGTCTGAGGTCCAGGCTCCGTCGGAGGGGTGAGTATATCCATATTTTTTATTTTTATTCTTTATTTTTTACATGAATATGGATCCCAGGGCCTGAAGGAGAGTCTCCTCTCCTCCAGACCCTGGGAACCATACACTGGGAACTTCCGATTCCGATTTCCGATATCACAAAAATATCGGAACTCGGTATCGGAATTCCGATACCGCAAATATCGGCCGATACCCGATACTTGCGGTATCGGAATGCTCAACACTATTGATGACATTTTTGGTGCATAACTTTTTTATCACATTTTATTTAATTTTTTTGTGAGGTAATATGTGATAAAAACAGAAATTCTGGTATTTTTCATATTTTTTAACCCCTTTCTGACATTAGACGTACTATCCCGTCGAGGTGGGGTGGGCCCGTATGACCACCAATGGGACAGTACGTCATATGAGATCGGCCGCGCTCACGGGGGGAGCGCGGCCGATCGCGTCTGGGTGTCAGCTAACTATCGCAGCTGACATCCGGCACTATGTGCCAGGAGCGGTCACGGACCGCCCCCGGCACATTAACCCCTGGCACACTGCGATCAAACATGATCGCAGTGTTCCGGCAGTATAGGGAAGCATCGCGCAGGGAGGGGGCTCCCTGCGGGCTTCCCTGAGACCCCCGGAGCAACGCAATGTGATCGCGTTGCTCCGAGGGTCTCTTACCTCCTCCTCCCTGCAGCAGACCCGGATCCAAAATGGCAGCGGCATCCGGGATCTGCAGGGAGGTGGCTTCACTGCGCCTGCTCAGAGCAGGCGCCGGGAAGCCTGGAGGAGCTGTGCAAACTGTCAGATCAGCGATCTTACACTATAACATTTTGCCCCCCCTTGGGGCAATGTTATAGTGTAAAAAAAATATTCACATTTGTAAAAAAAAATTAAAAAAATTCCCCAAAAAATTTCAAAAAAATATATATATATTGTTCCTATAAATACATTTCTTTAGCTAAATAAAAAATAAAAATAAAAGTACACATATTTAGCATCGCCGCGTCCGTAACGACCCGACCTATGAAACTGTTCCACTAGTTAACCCCTTCAGTGAACACTGCAAAAAAAAACGAGGCAAAAAACACTTTATTATCATATCGCCAAACAAAAAGTGGAATAACACGCGATCAAAAAGACAGATATAAATAACCATGGTACCACTGAAAACGTTATCTTGTCCCGCAAGAAACGAGCCACCATACAGCATCATCAAAGAAAAAATAAAAAAGTTATAGTCCTCAGAATAAAGCGATGCAAAAATAATTATTTTTTCTATAAAATAGTTTTTATCGTATAAAAGCGCCAAAACATAAAAAAAGATATAAATGAGGTATTGCTGTAATCGTACTGACCCGAAGAATAAAACTGCTTTATCAATTTTACCAAACGTGGAACGATATAAACGCCTCCCCCAAAAGAAATTCATGAATAGCTGGTTTTTGGTCATTCTGCCTCACAAAAATCGGAATAAAAAGCGATCAAAAATGTCACGTGCCCGAAAATGTTACCAATAAAAACATCAACTCATCCCACAAAAAACAAGACCTCACACGACTCTGTGGACCAAAATATGGAAAAATTATAGCTCTCAAAATGTGGTAATGCAAAAAATATTTTTTGCAATAAAAAGCGTCTTTCAGTGTGTGACGGCTGCCAATCATAAAAATCCGCTAAAAAACCCGTTATAAAAGTAAATCAAACCCCCCTTCATCACCCCCTTAGTTAGCAAAAAATTAAAAAATTAAAAAAATGCATTTATTTCTACTTTCCCATTAGGGTTAGGGCTAGGGCTAGGGTTAGGACTAGGGTTAGAGTTAGGGTTAGGGCTAGGGTTAGGGCTAGGGTTAGGGTTATGGTTAGGGTTAGGGTTAGGGCTAGGGTTAGGGCTAGGGTTAGGGTTAGGGTTAGGGTTAGGGCTAGGGCTAGGGTTAGGGTTAGGGCTAGGTTTAGGCTTAGGGTTGGGGCTAGGGTTAAGGCTACAGTTAGGGTTGAGGCTAAAGTTAGGGTTAGGGTTGGGGCTAAAGTTAGGGTTAGGGTTTGGATTACATTTACGGTTGGGAATAGGGGTGGAATTAGGGTTAGGGGTGTGTCAGGGTTAGGGGTGTGGTTAGGGTTACCGTTGGGATTAGGGTTAGGGATGTGTTTGTATTAGGGTTTCAGTTATAATTGGGGGGTTTCCACTGTTTAGGCACATCAGGGGCTCTCCAAACGCGACATGGCGTTCGATCTCAATTCCAGCCAATTCTGCGTTGAAAAAGTAAAACAGTGCTCCTTCCCTTCCGAGCTCTCCCGTGTGCCCAAACAGGGGTTTACCCCAACATATGGGGTATCAGCGTACTCAGGACACATTGGACAACAACTTTTGGGGTCCAATTTCAACTGTTACCCTTGGAAAAATTCAAAACTGGGGGCTAAAATATAATTTTTGTGGAAAAAAAAAGAATTTTTATTTTCACGGCTCTGCGTTATAAACTGTAGTGAAACACTTGGGGGTTCAAAGCTCTCACAACACATCTAAATGAGTTCCTTAGGGGGTCTACTTTCCAAAATGGTGTCACCCAAACAGTGGTTTACCCCCACATATGGGGTATCAGCATACTCAGGACAAATTGGACAACAACTTATGGGGTCCAATTTCTTCTCTTACCCTTGGGAAAATAAAAAATTGGGGGCGAAGAGATCATTTTTGTGAAAAAATATGATTTTTTATTTTTACGGCTCTGCATTATAAACTTCTGTGAATCACTCAATAGGTCAAAATGCTCAACACACATCTAGATAAGTTCCTTAGGGGGTCTAATTTCCAAAATGGTGTCACTTGTTGGGGGTTTCAATGTTTAGGCACATCAGGGTCTCTCCAAACGCAACATGGCGTCCCATCTCAATTCCAGTCAATTTTGCATTGAAAAGTCAAATGGCGCTCCTTCGCTTCCAAGCTCTGCCATGCTCCCAAACAGTGGTTTACCCCCACATATGGGGTATTGGCGTACTCAGGACAAATTGTACAACAACTTTTGGGGTCCATTTTCTCCTGTTACCCTTGGTAAAATAAAACAAATTGGAGCTGAAGTAAATTTTTTGTGAAAAAAAGTTAAATGTTCATTTTTATTTAAACATTCCAAAAATTCATGTGAAACACCTGAAGGGTTAATAAACTTCTTGAATGTGGTTTTGAGCACCTTGAGGGGTGCAGTTTTTAGAATGGTGTCACACTTGGGTGTTTTCTATCATATAGACCCCTCAAAATGACTTCAAATGAGATGTGGTCCCTAAAAAAAAATGGCGTTGTAAAAATGAGAAATTGCTGGTCAACTTTTAACCTTTATAACTCCCTAACAAAAAAAAAAATTGGTTCCAAAATTGTGCTGATGTAAAGTAGACATGTGGGAAATGTTACTTATTAAGTGTTTTGTGTGACATATCTCTGTGATTTACATAGTTACATAGTTATTAAGGTTGAAGGAAGACTTTAAGTCCATCTAGTTCAACCCATAGCCTAGCATGCCCTAACATGTTGATCCAGGGGAAGGCAAAAAAAACCCATGTGGTAAGAGTAAGCTCCATCATGGGGAAAAAAATTCCTTCCCGACCCCACATACGGCAATCAGACTAGTTCCCTGGATCAACGCCTTATCAAGGAATCTAATATATATACCCTGTAACATTATACTTTTCCAGAAAGGTATCCAGTCCCCTCTTAAATTGAAGCAATGAGTCACTCATTACAACATCATACGGCAGAGAGTTCCATAGTCTCACTGCTCTTACAGTAAAAAATCCGCGTCTGTTATTATGCTTAAACCTTTTTTCCTCTAGACGTAGAGGATGCCCCCTTGTCCCTGTCACCGGTCTATGATTAAAAAGATCAGCGGAAAGGTCTTTGTACTGTCCCCCTTTAATTGCATAAAAACTCAAATTTGGAAAATTGCAAAATTTTCAAAATTTTCGCCAAATTTCCATTTTTTTCACAAATAAACGCAGGTAATATCAAAGAAATGTTACCACTTTCATGAAGTACAATATGTCTTGAGAAAACAATGTCAGAGTCACCGGGATTCGTTGAAGCGTTCCAGAGTTATAACCTCATAAAGGGACAGTGGTCAGAATTGTAAAAATTGGCCGGTCATTAACGTGCAAACCACCCTTGGGGTAAAGGGGTTAAGGCATTTACTGTGTATAAAATAATTTTATAGTATTGCAGTTACATAGTATTATGGTCTGAGTCAATATAATTCAGAGATACCCAATTTATATTTTTTTATGTTTTGCTACTTTTGCAAATTAATTTTATTTTTTGCTTCATGTTTAAGAGTGATAACTTTTTAATTCTTTACTTTACTGACCTCTATGAGAACTTCAGGTGCCATTTATTGATGCATACCACTTTTTGATAATTTTTTTATTTATTTTTTTTTAGGCTAATCGACAAAATCAGCAGTCCTGGAATAGATAGTTAGATAAATAGATAGATAGATAGATAGATAGATAGATAAAAAAAACTGAAAAATTGGAGGCAGCACACCGTTTGTAGTGGAAAGTGTTGCTGTGTTTTCCTTTTTCTATATAATGCAGTCTCACAGCTTGCACATGTTCACTCAGGAGGTGCTGGTTAGGTTTTTTCTGTATAGATAGATAGATATGGGATAGATAGATAGATCGATAGATGTTATTGAGATATATAATCAGTGCAGGGCATGTCTAGTTTACTGTACATGTATTTAGTTTATAATTCAATAATTAAAGAAAAAATTGGAGTGGGGTCCCCCTACTTTTTCTTAACGGGCTGAAGGAAAATGAACAGCTGGGGGTTGATATTTATAGCCTGGGAAGGGGGTAATAAACATTTAGCTTCCAAAGCTATTACTATCAGCTCACAGCTGTCTACTTAGCTATTACTGGTTATTAATTGGGGGACCCCCAATAAAAGGACATTGGGTCCCTCCTATCATTAATAGCCAGCAAAGGCTAGCCAGACAGCTGTGAGCTGATATTAATAGGCCAATAGGAAGAGGCCATGTATATTGGCCCCCTCCCAGACTAAGAACGTCAGCTCTCAGCTGCATATCCACCTCTGAATAGCTTAAGAAAAACAAAATTAAAACTTTGGAATGGCCTAGTCAAAGTCCTGACCTTAATGTGATTGAGATGCTGTGGCATGATCTTAAAAAGATGGTTCATGCTCAGAAACTCTCCAATGTGGCTGAATTACAACAATTCTACAAAGATGAGAGGGCCAAAATTCTGCCAGAACATTGGAAAAGATTGATTGCCAGTTATTGCAAATGCTTGATTGTAGTCGTTACTGCTAAGGGTGGCAATCACTTTTTCACACAGGGCCCTATAGGTTTGGATTTCTATTTCCCTTAATAATAAAGACCTTCATTTAAAAAATGCATTTTGTGACTACTTGTGTTATTTTTGTCTAATATTTACATTTGTTTTAGTGATCTGAAACATTTAAGTGTGACATACATGCAAAAGAATAGGAAATCAGGAAATCAGGAAAGGGGCAAACACTTTTTTACACCACTGTATAAAACGACAATCATAATGCACCTTTTAGATTTGCCATGCTTATTGATATCATCTTGCATCTGCTGTGAGCTGCTTTCAAAATGTGGATGCAGTTCACAGTAAATATAGGTCCAAGCTCCATAGAGCCGACTGTGTCCCCTTAATCTTCATCCCCGGTGTCCCCCAATTTAGGACTCTGATGCACCAGAACCAGCATCAGTTCCACATTGATGATGTGAGACACGTTGCTGGTTTCCGTGGAGGGGTTTTTTTTTTCCATTTATGACATCTCTGGTGTCAAATGATGAGCATCCTGGGTTGTCATAATGTAATTTACTGAATGTTGGCTGGGTAGGTGCATTTTTTACGGACACAATCCAATGTCATATTCAGGGTCCACGTGCCGTACAATTTTTTTTCTTGCACCCATTGACTTGCATTGTCAAGACTTGTCTGATATACGTGGCCACTCGCAGTATGCTGCAATTTTTTTTCTCAGTCTGACCTGAATCATTGAATAACATTAGTCAGCGTGCAATCGGAATTTTTATCGGATTGCACTTGTCCGTTTTTTAACGCAGATGGGTATGAGCCCATAAGACCTCCCCTCCCACAAATATTTATTAGCGCGACACAGGATAGATGGTAAATGAATGATTGCAGTGTAATTTCCATAGTGACCGCCTCCATCCACTTCTATGGGGGTATGGAAACGGCAATGGGCAAGTGTGGCCACTGCTTCAGGGACGGTGAATAAAGTGGTGTTCTTTTTATCCATTCACATGGGAGATATAGAACTCTTAGGATTGTGGTTGATGGTGGTCATAGCAATTTCCCTCTTATAAAATGTCCGCTAGCCGGTGGGAAATCCTTTTAAAAACAGGCACAAAAGCCCTTCTGAACAATTCCTTAGGGGGTATGAGATAAGACTGCATGTTCTTTGGAGGGAACCAACATTCCTTGTACCATAAATCAGCATCCTCATCATCTTCATCATCACCCTGAACAGTGCTATCTGTCTATTAAGGTGTAAGCTATACAATATCGCAGTCCACATCAAACATTAAAAAATTACTATAAAAAACTCCTACATCCAGGCTTCATGCCAAAGCACACATGTCAAGCTCCCCACACGGAGGCCCATATCTCCCAAGTAATATTAGTCAGGCCGAGTGCTTTTGTAATATATTCAGCTTGCTTAGTAAAATATTATGGCCAGAAAAGAATCCGTGCAACTGAAATATTAGTTAACAGTTGAAACAACTTTATCTACCTCATTCATTGGCAGTCGTCCTCTGTGCATTTGTAAAATAATATCCAGCCGTATGTAGCATCATCAGTACGAGGAAAATTCCAAGCTCAGGCCAAGAAATAAATATGGCCAGGTCTGACTCAGCTACTCCTAAACCTTTCAGTTCATGAGACGAAGATTTGCGACCAGCAGAATCCTATAAACTTAATTGCTACTTCCTAAGAAACATTCTGGTTCCCGAGTTTGCAAATAAAAATTCTGCTGTGAGCTGAAGTATGTGTCATATCCAAGCAGTGATTCATGCACTGTAATCAATGGAGGGTTACGCAACATTACAGATTGTGAGTTTGATAAGCCGTAAGGGTTAATTTCAAAGACTCGTCATGGGTTTTGCATATTACATAACATTTACTTTACAATAAACGATCAGGTATTGACCGCAACTTGTGTTTTGTGCTGAAAAAATATTCTACAAATTACTGATAAAGGCACAAAATTCCAAAAATTAAAGGTGTTTTTTGGGGGATATAACAATGGTGGTCTATCCTTGAAGAAGATATTGACGTTGAAGTTCAACACCCTCCATACAAATGTGACTGTGCCCGATTCTGCAGATCCTGGGCTGAGCTTCAGTACCAGGCACCATTTTGTTCCTATCGATGTGCCATGTAGACATCCAACCTTCGATTTATTTATCGTTGGGACCCCCTCTGATCATAACTTGATGGCAACCTATCCTGCAGACAAGTCATCAATTCCAGGAAATCTCTTTTACCGTTTTGGGGATGCAGTTTTAAAGTTCCTAGTTTCCAAAGTTGACCATCTGCCAAGGTTTGGACTGAATCGGGGGCTGAGAAAGACCATAAAGTGTTATTCAAAAATCACTTGACAGGGGTCGGCTGGATCACCCTGAGAACACGCAGATGTGCTCAAAACAGTATTAGTAGCTGATTTATTTCCTGCAGTAAAATGTGCAGCATTTTTATAACAAATGTGTCTGATTTCAGTTTTGTAGTTTTATTATGTTGTTATTGGCACAAATATTTTATTTAAAATTAAAAATTGCAGCGTTTTTATGGGTAGGTATATAAATGACCACCTGTACACCTGTACAAAGACATACTGATAGGGAATTTGTATTGTGAGCCCCAATGGGGACAGTAATGATAATGTCTGTAAAGCGCTGTGAAAAGTTATGGCGTTATATAAGTAAAATAAAAATTCCATGCTTGTTCAGCCAACAGCTGTTATTAGGCTCAACTTGAAGGTGTTTACTTCACCTGAGAACAAAAGTTTTACGGGTAAAAATTCAATATGTCCGATCTTTCTTTCCCATGACATCATCTGTCATTGGAGAATCAAGTAACCTCTATACATATAAGATAGTTGGCTGCTTCTGCTGAAATTGGCTGATTTAGTTGTCGTTGCTCAAATGTGTATGAGACCTTTAAAGGGGATATCCAGGACTTTAAAAAAATGTACAGTACAGACCAAACGTTTGGACACACCTTCTCATTTAAAGATATTTCTGTATTTTCATGACTATGAAAATTGTACATTCACACTGAAGGCATCAAAACATTGAATTAACACATGTGGAATTATATACTTAACAAAAAAGTGTGAAACAGCTGAAATTATGTCTCATATTCTAGGTTCTTCAAAGTAGCCACCTTTTGCTTTGATGACTGATTTGCACACTCTTGGCATTCTCTTGATGAGCTTCAATAGGTAGTTACCGGGAATGGTCTTCCAACAATCTTGAAGGAATTCCCAGAGATGCTTAGCACTTGTTGGCCCTTTTGCCTTCACTCTGCGGTCCAGCTCACCCAAACCATCTCGATTGGGTTCAGGTCTGGTGAGTGTGGAGGCCAGGTCATCTGGCGTAGCACCCCATCACTCTCCTTCTTGGTCAAATAGCCCTTACACAGCCTGGAGGTGTGTTTTGGGTCATTGTCTTGTTGAAAAATAAATGATGGCCCAACTAAACGCAAACCGGATGGAATAGCATGCCGCTGCAAGATGCTGTGGTAGCCATGCTGGTTCAGTATGCCTTCAATTTTGAATAAATCCCCAACAGTGTCACCAGCAAAGCACCCCCACACCATCACACCTCCTCCTCCATGCTTCACGGTGGGAACCAGGCATGTAGAGTCCATCCGTTCACCTTTTCTGCGTCGCACAAAGACACGGTGGTTGGAACCAAAGATCTCAAATTTGGACTCATGAAACCAAAGCACAGATTTCCACTGGTCTAATGTCCATTCCTTGTGTTCTTTAGCCCAAACAAGTCTCTTCTGCTTGTTGCCTGTCCTTAGCAGCGGTTTCCTATCAGCTATTTTACCATGAAGGCCTGCTGCACAAAGTCTCCTCTTAACAGTTGTTGTAGAGATGTGTCTGCTGCTAGAACTCTGTGTGGCATTGACCTGGTCTCTAATCTGAGCTGCTGTTAACCTGCGATTTCTGAGGCTGCTGACTCAGATTAACTTATCCTCAGAAGCAGAGGTGACTCTTGGTCTTCCTTTCCTGGGGCGGTCCTCATGTGAGGCAGTTTCTTTGTAGCGCTTGATGGTTTTTGCCACTGCACTTGGGGACACTTTCAAAGTTTGCCAAATTTTTCAGACTGACTGACCTTCATTTCTTAAAGTAATGATGGCCACTCGCTTTTCTTTACTTAGCTGCTTTTTTCTTGCCATAATACAAATTCTAACAGTCTATTCAGTAGGACTATCAGCTGTGTATCCACCAGACTTCTGCACAGCACAACTGATGGTCCTAACCCCATTTATAAAGCAAGAAATCCCACTTATTAAACCTGACAGGGCACACCTGTGAAGTGAAAACCATTCCCGGTGACTACCTCTTGAAGCTCATCAAGAGAATGTCAAGAGTGTGCAAAGCAGTCATCAAAGCAAAAGGTTGCTACTTTGAAGAACCTAGAATATAAGACATAATTTCAGTTGTTTCACACTTTTCTTGTTAAGTATATACAGTTAGGTCCATATATATTTGGACAGAGACAACATTTTTATCATTTTGGTTATAGACATTACCACAATGAATTTTAAACAAAACAATTCAGATGCAGTTGAAGTTCAGACTTTCAGCTTTCATTTGAGGGTATCCACATTAAAATTGGATGAAGGGTTTAGGAGTTTCAGCTCCTTAACATGTGCCACCCTGTTTTTAAAGGGACCAAAAGTAATTGGACAGATTCAATAATTTTAAATAAAATGTTCATTTCTAGTACTTGGTTGAAAACCCTTTGTTGGCAATGACTGCCTGAAGTCTTGAACTCATGGACATCACCAGACGCTGTGTTTCCTCCATTTTGATGCTCTGCCAGGCCTTCACTGCGGTGGTTTTCAGTTGCTGTTTGTTTGTGGGCCTTTCTGTCTGAAGTTTAGTCTTTAACAAGTGAAATGCATGCTCAATTGGGTTGAGATCAGGTGACTGACTTGGCCATTCAAGAATATTCCACTTCTTTGCTTTAATAGATAATAGACTCCTGGGTTGCTTTGGCTTCATGTTTTGGGTCATTGTCCATCTGTAGTATGAAACGACAACCAATCAGTTTTGCTGCATTTGGCTGGATCTGAGCACACAGTATGGCTCTGAATACCTCAGAATTCATTTGGCTGCTTCTGTCCTGTGTCACATCATCAATAAACACTAGTGACCCAGTGCCACTGGCAGCCATGCATGCCCAAGCCATCACACTGCCTCCGCCGTGTTTTACAGATGATGTGGTATGCTTTGGATCATGAGCTGTACCAAGCCTTCGGTTGATCTTGGTTTCATCTGTCCAAAGAATGTTCTTCCTGAACTGTGCTGGCTTTTTTAGATGTTTTTTAGCAAAGTCCAGTCTAGCCTTTTTATTCTTGACACTTATGAGTGGCTTGCACCGTGCAGTGAACCCTCTGTATTTACTTTCATGCAGTCTTCTCTTTATGGTAGATTTGGATATTGATACGCCTACCTCCGGGAGAGTGTTGGTCACTTGGTTGGCTGTTGTGAAGGGGTTTCTCTTCACCATGGAGATTATTCTGCGATCACCCACCACTGTTGTCTTCCGTGGGCGCCCAGGTCTTTTTGCATTGATGAGATCACCAGTGCTTTTTTTCCTTCTCAGGATGTACCAAACTGTACATTTTGCCACTCCTAATATTGTAGCAATTTCTCGGATGGGTTTTTTCTCTGTTTTCACAGCTTAAGGATGGCTTGTTTCACCTTCATGGAGAGCTCCTTTGACCGCATGTTTACTTCACAGCAAAACCTTCCAAATGCAAGCACCACACCTCAAATCAACTCCAGGCCTTTTATCTGCTTAGTTGAGAATGACATAATGAAGGGATTGCCCACACCTGTCCATGAAATAGCCTTGGAGTCAATTGTCCAATTACTTTTGGTCCCTTTAAAAAACAGGGTGGCACAGGTTAAGGAGCTGAAACTCCTAAACTCTTCATCCAATTTTAATATGGATACCCTCAAATGAAAGATAAAAGTCTGAACTTCAACTGCATCTGAATTGTTTTGTTTAAAATTAAATTGTGGTAATGTCTATAACCAAAATGAGAAAAATGTTGTCTCTGTCCAAATATACACTCACTGGCCACTTTATTAGGTACACCTGTCCAACTTCTTGTTAACACTTAATTTCTAATCAGCCAATCACATGGCGGCAACTCAGTGCATTTAGGCATGTAGACATGGTCAAGACAATCTCCTGCAGTTCAAACCGAGCATCAGTATGGGGAAGAAAGGTGATTTGAGTGCCTTTGAACGTGGCATGGTTGTTGGTGCCAGAAGGGCTGGTCTGAGTATTTCAGAAACTGCTGATCTACTGGGATTTTCACGCACAACCATCTCTAGGGTTTACAGAGAATGGTCCGAAAAAGAAAAAAAATCCAGTGAGCGGCAGTTCTGTGGGCGGAAATGCCTTGTTGATGCCAGAGGTCAGAGGAGAATGGGCAGACTGGTTCGAGCTGATAGAAAGGCAACAGTGACTCAAATCGCCACCCGTTACAACCAAGGTAGACCTAAGAGCATCTCTGAACGCACAGTGCGTCGAACTTTGAGGCAGATGGGCTACAGCAGCAGAAGACCACACCGGGTACCACTCCTTTCAGCTAAGAACAGGAAACTGAGGCTACAATTTGTACAAGCTCATCGAAATTGGACAGTAGAAGATTGGAAAAACGTTGCTTGGTCTGATGAGTCTCGATTTCTGCTGCGACATTCGGATGGTAGGGTCAGAATTTGGAGTAAACAACATGAAAGCATGGATCCATCCTGCCTTGTATGGAGCATCTTTGGGATGTGCAGCTGACAAATCTGCGGCAACTGTGTGATGCCATCATGTCAATATGGACCAAAATCTCTGAGGAATGCTTCCAGCACCTTGTTGAATCTATGCCACGAAGAATTGAGGCAGTTCTGAAGGCAAAAGGGGTCCAACCCGTTACTAGCATGGTGTACCTAATAAAGTGGCCGGTGAGTGTATATGGACCTAACTGTAATTTCACATGTGTTAATTCATAGTTTTGATGCCCTCAGTGTGAATGCACAATTTTCATAGTCATGAAAATACAGAAAAATCTTTAAATGAGAAGGTGTCCAAACTTTTGGTCTGTACTGTACTTCAGCACAAACTACTTACCTGCCTTTTGTTCCGGGCACCACAGAGTGGTCACAGACTTTTGCTGAAGTCGCGACAACAGAGCAGCAGTTTCTTTTCCTGTTGAAAGGGCGAGACTACTGGTGTCATGCTGATTGACACCTGACTCCCCGCTGCCTAATAAAGGGAAGTTTGCTATCAATCAGCATGATGCCAACAGTCCAGCCCAGAGTTGCAGTTTCTGAATCTTCGACAGGAACGGTGCTGGGTACACCAAACAGGTAGTTGCCTCTGTTAGCAACTACCTGCCTGTTAGTGCTAAAGCACATTTTTTGTAAAGTCCTGCCAGATATCCTCTTTATCCCCTTATCAACCAGAGGTATTTTTGTTTTGCGTTTTAGTTTTTAGCTCCCCTTCTTCCCAGATCCATAACATTATTATTTTTTCCGTCAAAAAAAGGTGCAATCCCACAGTTGTTTTTTGCTTGTTTTTTTACCATGTTCACTAAATGCTAAAATTGACCTTCCATTATTATTCTCCAGATTATTATGAGTTATTAGACACCAAACATGTCTAGGTTCTTGGTGAAAAAAATATATGATAGATATGTAGATATGATCTTTTGATCGCCCATTATTGCAGTTTATTTCAATATAGCAGCGACCAAAAAAATGTAATTCTGGAGTTTTAATTTTTTTTTTCATTACGCCTACCGATTTGGGTTAATTCTTTTTTATATTGATAGATCGGCCGATCAGCTGAACATGGCGATACCAAATGTGTATATTTGAGTTTTTTATTGTTTTATTTTGAATGGGGCGAAAGGGAGCTGATTTGAACTTTTATATTTTTTTATTTTTTTATTATTTTAAAAAACTTTTATTTTTACTTTTTGCCAGCTTCAATAGATCTCTATGATCAGATCGCCCTTATGTAGCAGAAATGCTCACTTGCTATGAACTGACCACTGGACGGCGCTCATCTCAATCCGTCTATGACAACCATAGAGGTCACCGATAGGTGACTTTTCCGGGGCTCTTCTGGTAATTGCGAGTTAAAGGGAACCTGTCACCCCCAAAATCGATGGTGAGGTAAGCTCACCGTCATCAGGGGCTTATCTACAGCATTCTGTAATGCTGTAGATAAGCGCCCGATGTTGCCTGAAAGAGGAGAAAAAGAGGTTATAATATACTCACCCAGGGGCGGTCCCGCTGCGGTCCGGTCAAATGGGTATCTCAGGCCTGCTCCGGCGCCTCCTATCTTCATTCCATGACATCCTCTTCTGGTCTCTGCGCCACGGCTTCGGCGCAGGCGTACTTTGTCTGCCCTGTTGAGGGCAGAGCAAAGTACTGTAATGCGCAGGCGCCCGGCCTCTCTGACCTTTCCCGGCGCCTGCGCCCTGCAGTACTTTGCTCTGCCCTCAACAGGGCAGACAAAGTACGCCTGCGCCGAAGCCGCGGTGCGGAGACCAGAAGAGGACGTCATGGAATGAAGATGGGAGGCGCTATACCGGACCTGAGACACCCATCGGAGTGGGACCGCCCCTGGGTGAGTATAATCTAACGTCTTTTTAACCTCTTTCAGGTAACATCGGCAGCTTATCTACAGCATTACAGAATGCTGTAGATAAGCCCCTGATGCCGGTGAGCTTACCTCACCATCGATTTTGGGGGTGACAGGTTCGCTTTAAGTGCCACTGTCAAAGATTGATAGCGGCATTTAACAGGTTAACAGCCGCAGATGGATCATGATTCCACCCACGGCTGTTAGAGGCATATATCAACTGTCCAAAACAGCTGACATGTGCCGAGAAAGATGTGGGCTTAGCGCCGGAGCCCACATCAAAGGGAACAATTCTGACGTGGGCGTACTATTTCACCCAACGTCGGAAAAGGGTTAAGGATAAAATCCCACAAGTTGCATCCCCCAAGTGAAAAATCTGCAGCAAAATCCACAGCTGCGAGAACCACTGTAGAAACTCACATTTAAACCCCTGCATTGCAATGTGCCTTATCACTTGTCTTAAATTTCAAACCTGCCAGTCAGTATACGAGGAAAGTTGTTTTTTTTTTGCTGCATTTGAATAGAATCTTGTAGCTTTTATGCACAACGCTGCTATGATAATACAAAGCAAGTATTCCAAAGGGAAAATTCTCTGCATATACGCCCTGTGTATCCAACCCACAAATTTGGGAAGCCTGTTCTTTTTTACCCTCAGTATCATCTGTCAGAAGAGAGTCAAGACACACAAAATATAGTCAGCCAGTCCCACTGAAGTAGCCGACTTCACTGGACTTTGATTTAATATGTACCATTAAAGTGCCATTAAAGCGAAGCCAGCTAAATAATAGCAGCATGCCCATTGTGGTCAGCACCTTGGCTACCTTAATGGACAGCATTTACATCCAGTATTTTCAGAGAAAACACTACACTAAATAGATTGTGATTAGTGATGAGTGAATGTGCTTGGATAACATGTTATCCGAGCTTGCTCGGGTGCTAACCGAGTGTGAAAAATATGTTCAAGTCCCCACGGCTGCATGTCTCGTGGCTGCTTTGACAGTTGCAATGCATGCAGAGATTGTCTGTTTGTTAGGCAAGTGAATGTATGTTGACACCACTGGTAAAGAATATGCGTTCATTCCTACGGGATACCAATGACTTCTTGAATCTAGTTACAACACTAGGCCCTATACCCCCTATAGTCATATTGGTATTGTGAGATGTCAACAGTCTATACACCTCAATTACATATGGCAAAGGGCTTAGGGTGGTAGATAGACTGTTATCGGAGGCACATTTTGCTAACAACATCAAGGGATTCTGCTTTGACCTATTAGAACTAGTTTTGAAAGAAAATTTCTTTCTTTTCCAAGATGCGCTCTATCTCCAAATACAAGGAACAGCCATGGGCTCAAATGTTGCACCCCCTTACGCCTTTGCATACATGGCCTTCTTTGAGGAGGACTATGTACACAGCAATGTGCTTTTTCAGAGACACTCTCACCTATGGCATAATTTTATTGACAATATCTTTTGTATATAGGATGGACCGGCCCAAAAACTGACAGCTTTCAATGCATACATCAATGGCATCTGGACAGGACTACAATTCATGATACACCATGAGTATAAAAAAAATAATCTTTCTTGACACCCAGGTTTATAGGGAGGATAATGGAAACCTGACAGTTGAATTGTTCTCCAAGGAGACTGATCTCAACAGTCTGTTGCATTTCTTCATTATCACACTCTGGCCACAAAGAAATCAATACTTTCATCCAAGTTCTGGAGAGTAGAGAGAATAGTTTCCCATGAACAAACCAAGGAAATTAGATTGGGAGAGATAGATAATAAATTCCTTGAAAGTGGTTTACCTAGAAAAAGTGTTGTCAGTGGCACAAAACACACAACCAGTGGCACATACACCCAAAGCCAAGAGAGTAGCTTTTGTCCACACTTTCCATCCGTACTCTTACTGAATTCACAGTGTCATCAGGAAACACTGGTCCATATTGTACAACAACTATTCCAATGTGAAAGAGCTTCAGGAACCTTTCCTCCCTTGTTATAGATGCCTCTCCACCAATCTCGGGGATAAGTTGGTTTAAGCAGATGTGGGCTCTAAATAACGCATTTCTGTACTATCTTTTTTCCAGACACAAAAACAGGGTGCATTTCCCTGCCTTAACTGCATAGAATGCAGCAATGTACAGAAGGGCAGTCAGATATTTCACCCTCATATGAGCGTAGGCATCCAGATTAGAGGCTTCTTCATCAACGAATCATCGTTTTTTATATATGCCATCAAATGCCGCTGTGGTCTTCTGTACACAGGGGAAACCACACAACTCATTTGTGATAGGATATCACAACTTAAGTCGAACATCAGGTGTAATTACCCCTTCCATTCCATTTCCAACTTATGGGTCTCTAGCCCCTCTGCCTCTAACCTGGAAACTGTTCCTGCCTTACCCCAGTTAACTCCTCCTATAACCAACTATTGATTATACTAAGATGTCATGACCCATCCAGTGGTCCAACTAAGGTACTACACTGTCCCTAGACAACTATGGAAAAACTGTACACAGTGTTTTAAAACACATAGCAGCAAACGGTTGGAAAAAACTATATACATAGTGTTAGGACTGGCGGAACGCACCAAGTTTAAGATGTAATAGTTTTAGGTGCGTTCGCAGTCCGAGGTCCACCGTGCAGGTGAAAACCCTGCTGCTAGTAGAGACGGACGATATGGTGGTACAATATGAATACACACATGGGTTAACTTCACCCTGTGTGAAGGAAGCAAACCCTATTGCGTCACAGGGCCGCGGTACCGCACCAAGAGCGCAAGCAAGGAGTCTCAGAACTCAATCCCAAGACTCAGGATTTGAGTTCATAAAGACCTCATGCGCTCGACACCGCTACTGGGGTGTCAGAGAGACAGAAATAATATTATTTAAGAAGCACGAGAGTGCATGCGGTGCTGCACTGGCATACGCCACTAGCCACCCAGGCTTGGGTCAGGAAAGCGCAGAGAAAGCGCACGGCGCTGCAATGGTGGTCACAGCAATTAGACGCTGTAATGTGTGTAACGTGCTGATGGCTAAGTCGGGCGCTAGATAGCAATCATCCACCTTCCACGAGCAGTCATACAATAGGGAGGGGATTTTAAAGAACGACTTTCACTCACAACACACACACGTTTACAAAAGACAATACTAGAGCATGGCCGTGCGGCCATGCGAGCCTTAAATAGTTGCAGCACGTTTAGGACCTTCAGAGAAGGACCAATGGAGTTGCTGCAGTACCTGAGCATTTGACCCCAGATCTCCACTGAGAGATCTTGCCCTGGGCATGCTCAGAGTGCAAAGCAGGACTTAGTCCTAGCACCTACAAGGACCTTCAAAGAAGGACCAATGACCTAGCTGCAGTATATGATCATGTGACCCTCGATCTCCACTGAGAGATCTTACTCTGGGCATGCTCAGAACGTGAAAAGCAGGACTTAGTCCCAGAAGCGTCTGCTCGCCGCTGCCCAGCACTGACTTCAATGGCAGAAGCAGGAAATGCAGCAGTAACTCTTAGCACAGAGTCAGACTGAGTGAGATGCTGGGATCGACGTCCCCACTGAGCAGGTTCCACTGCGGCCGGAGAATAATGGGAGACCGTAGCGGAGATGGCCCGAGATTCCCCCTGTGCAGAGGCAGGAACTCGACCCTTAACACATAGCAGATTGAAATTGCATTTACATAGTGCGGTCACACTCTAACTACATTAAGGACCGGGACGTGCTTATAGGGGTAGGGGCATGTACCAATCTTTGTAACCCCTTACATTCCCCCTTCCTTAAACAATTGTCATCCCTGACCATTCACAAGTAAAACTTTAGTAGACAGCGTATACTCCACGCAAGTAGACAAAAGATATTAATATACACTGCTCAACATGAGCAAAGTCCTTTTTAATGATGCTTGAGAGTCTCTCCTCCCTTAAGGGGTGCCTGGCACTCAGTCCTCCAGGCAATACCCGCAGTATATAATCCAACTTATTTACAGACACATGACCTTTCCGTAAGGACAACAGTCTTTGGGGAAAGGCATCCCCCTCCCTTTAAACTGAGCACTGTCCTTGAGTGACAGGTGCACTGCCTGCCTCAAGTACAGTCTGTTGCCGCAGTTGCACACAGTCCATGACACAGTTCCAGAGAAAATTCCTGCTTTCCAGCAGAAAAGGCGCAACAGGCACAACAAAACTAAAAATCAACACAACAGTTACTCCTGGCCATACCGGCCGCTTTACCTCTGACTCTGTGGGTGCGTTGGGCAGCCTGGACTCTGGGTAACTATGTGTATTCATTAGCCAAATATTTATTATGAACTCTCTCTTACTTTATTTTTATGTATGGCTATGATGTGCAGAGGAATATTTTGTTATAAGGCTCTCAAGCAACTTTGCTTACTATATACTGCATCATATTACTGAACTAGTTGCGCTCAGTCCTTTAGTATGTTTTTGGTCCATATGCACATGCACTTTTTTACTTGATTCACTTTAATCACTGTGCTTTCTATTGATTTATCAATGGTGGGTTACTATTGATGTTATTTTTACAAGTATCATTATTGTTGGACCTAATTCATACCTCTGCCTAATGTTTGCTTGTCCTTTTTGTCTGATGTCATCCCTTTTTTAATTAAGTTTTAAATATGGCTTAATAAAAATTAGATTTTTATATGATTTCTTTGGAGGACTTTCACTGTAGGTTTTCCTGATTTTCGCGGTCCTCCATGTTTATGGTGTGGGCCATTTTTTTTTTTGTGCTGTCTCAAGTACAGTCTGTTTCCGCAGTTGCACACAGTCCATGACACAGTTCCAGGGCAAATTCCTGCTTTCCAGCAGAAAAGGCGCAACAGGCACAACAAAACTAAAAATCAACACAACAGTTACTCCTGGCCATACCGGCCGCTTTACCCCTGACTCTGGGGGTGCTCCAGGCCTCTTTTGCCTGCCGGGATGTGAAACAGTCCTGCTATATAGTTATCCTCCCATGGTGCAACAAGCACAACTTTTTATTTTCAGCAAGTTTCCACAGTTCAACGACACGCATCCCATGTTGTGTTGTCCGCCCTTCGACTCCAGGCCTGGGTTTGGACCAACATCAACTCTGCAGCCGCAAGAGCCATGGTCTGCCAGAGTAGCACAGAGACAGAGCTGGATTGAGCAGTGGCCCGGACACAGGGAGCTGACTGTGTCTGCTCTGGGATTGTATACTGCTCTGGATCTTCCCCACAGGGTCATAGCCATGCGGGCTATGCTCTTTGATAAAGGAGACCCAATACCCTTCATCCAGGGGTCTGCAATATTTTATGGAAGCGGCATTGATGTAGATTTTATTATTAGTGCCTAACTCCTGTATGAAACCATATCCATGATCAATGTCTGCATACACTAATTGCCCACGAGTACGTCGCCCGGCCATAGCACCCCTTCCGGGCTGGCGCAGCTCTGCCCAGACTTCCTTCTCATGTAGTTTTTTGCATTCAATAACTCCCACAATCCAAGCAGCCTGCCCGGGAGATGGAAACGGCCCCCCCTCCACCTGATGAAATTGTGACGAGCCAAGAGACGGGTCACCACTGAATGGGGTTCGGGCCTCCAGTATTTGATGAGCATGCGACAGGCCATGAGGCACGAGACCACTATGCAGGGGCTTGCTCTATGGATGGTAGGCTGTGCGATAGACCATCCTTCCGAGGTGAGGGGTCAGGGCATGGGCCGAGGTGCATTCACCATCTCCAATTCCAACAGCCTGACAGCACCCGTCCCGTGCCCATTGGATTCCTCTGCGGCCACAGCTGCGCAGTCCGTCTCTTGAGTCTGAAGTCCTGGCTCCGCCTTTTCTTCTGGCGTGGGTTCCTCCTAGGCGGTCGCTGTATCTTGTCTGCCGGCCTCCAATTCCCGATGAATCTGTTCCGGTTCCTGGCGAAGAGGTTCCTGCTCCGGAAGACGTGGAAGCTCTGGCTCTGCAAGAAAAGGTTCCGATTCCCGCTGATGTTCCGGCTCCGACAGCTGTTGGCTCTGCTCAGTTGAAATCACTGGAAACCGGTGAGTCCAGGACTCATCGACATCTCCTCCTTGCTGTCTGGGTTTGGTCCTCTCCTCTTCCTGCCACCATTTCCACTCCACGCAGCCTATGCCCCTGCAAATGCGAGTGCAGGAGTGCTCCATCGCTGCTGGTGCTGTGTCTCATAATGGCACCGTGCCGCAGCACGCAGGGTTTTCTTGTGGGTCCCGACCGTTCCAAGGTGGGGTCTGTTCCAGCGGCTCCTCCCATTTCCTAGCATTTCAGAATCACACAGGACCTCTTCTTCGGGACAAAACCTAATGTCCTGAAGAAGAGGTCCTGGGTAACTTCGAAACGTGTTGACTTTTAAAACCTGTAGTGTTTAAATAAAACCTTTCATAGACCTTCTTGATACCCTGGAATGTTCGTAAGCAGCACAGGTATAGACACCTTTTACCTTGATCAAGCTTCCCTCCGGTCTTCTGACCAGTGTCCTGCTGCAGCTGTCTCATGCGTATTATATGTTGCAATTTTGCAACTTTTTCTGGTAAGCGAACACACTCCTATTGTTTTTCCACTTTTGTTATCATTTAAGACCCTATTTGTGCTTGTTGTGCTCCCCAGTATCTACACTATTATTTAGTCTATATAGATAAATTTCAGTATTTCCAATTATATCTCATCCTCAGAGGATTACGGCTCCTTATAATATAGACACATACAGGTGCTTCTAACAAAATTAGAATATTATTAAAAAGTTAATTTCTTTCAGTTCTTCAATACAAAAAGTGAAACTCATAGTCAGCACAGCCGTCTACTAGGAAATTTTAGAGCACTTCATGCTTCCCTCTGCCAACAAGCTTTTTGGAGATGGAAATTTAATTCTCCAGCAGGACTTGGTACCTGTCCACACTGCCAAAAGTACCAATACCTGGTTTAAAAACAACAGTATCACTGCGCTTGGTTGGCCAGCAAACTCTCCTGACCTTAACGCCATAGAGAATCTATGGGGTATTGTCAAGAGGAAGATGAGAGACAACAGGCCCATCAACGCAGATGAGCTGAAGGCTTCTATCAAAGCAACCTGGGCTTCTATAAAACCTCACCAGTGTCACAGGCTGATCGCATACATTTCAGTAGACCAACATTTCAGATTTTAAAATCATTTTTCAAGCTGGTGTTATAAGTATTATAATATACTGAGATAATGACTTTAGGGTTTTTATTGGCTGAAAGCCATAATCATCAACATTAACAGAAATAAACACTTGAAATAGATCACTCTGTAATGACTCTTTATAATATTTGAGTTTCACTTTTTGTATTGAAGAACTGAAATAAATTGACTTTTTGATGATATCATAATTTTGTGAGAAGCACCTGTATATCATATTTTCAAAAGGATGTATAGTCGTTGTATCCTAGATTGTACAGTAAATTCTCCCTCAAATGATATGTATTTTTTGTTTGAATTATATATATGTTTGTATATTATACTCACTATTGTTTCCCGTGTATTTTTTACAGTTCCAATGAAAATCTGCAACGACCGAATCGTTAACAAGCTGTTGGATTGCCAATAAATTGTGTTTCATCTTCTACAAAATCTGAGTGCCAAGTTTCTATACTTGGAACCCTACTTGGGCACCTCGCCATCTTACCAGGAGTGCCGTATATGTCTTCTAGTACCTTATCCGAGCATGTTCGCTCATCATTAATTGTGATAGAATATTCGATTTTTCATGGATACAGCTTGTGCGCATTATAATCAATGGTGCTATTCACGTTTCTGTATTTTTCATGGACCGTGTGTCCGTGCAAAACACACACAGACAGGCTGTTTTCTTTCAGCAGCACAGATGGCAAGGGCCAATACAAGTCTATGGGTCAATGAAAAACAATTACAGCACACGGATCGCATCCATGTGTCAGCCGTGTGCTGTCCGTGTTTAACATTGCAAAGCATAAGGGAAGATTCGTAATTTATTTATTTATCCATCCTGGAAAAACACAGATGACCACACTGATGGTAAAAACGGACACATGGGTGTAAACTGATTCTACAAAAGGACACATGGATGAGACACTGATGGTAAAAACAGACACACAGATGGCAAAAACAGATATATGGATGAGACACTGATGATAGAAACGGACATATGGATGACACTGATGGTAAAAACAGACACATGGATGAGACAATGATGGTAAAAATGGACACATGGATGAGACATTGATGTAAAAGTGGAAACACGGATGAGACACGGATGGTAAAAAGGGACACACTGATGACACACCGATGGTAAAAATGGACACGGATGAGACACTGATGGTAAAAATGGACACACGGATGGCAAAAACAGATATATGGATGAGACTCTGATGATAAAAATGGACATATAGATGAGACAGTAATGGTAAAAATGGACACACTAGTGAGACACTGATGGTAAAAATGGACACACGGATGACACACTGATGGTAAAAATGGACACACGGATGACACACTGATGGTAAAAATGGACACACGGATGACACTGATGGTAAAAATGGACACACAGATGACACTGATGGTAAAAATGGACACACGGATGACACACTGATGGTAAAAATGGACACACGGATGACACTGATGGTAAAAATGGACACACGGATGACAATGATGGTAAAAATGGACACACGGATGACACTGATGGTAAAAATGGACACACGGATGACACACTGATGGTAAAAATGGACACACGGATGACACTGATGGTAAAAATGGACACACGGATGACACTGATGGTAAAAATGGACACACGGATGACACTGATGGTAAAAATGGACACACGGATGACACTGATGGTAAAAATGGACACACGGATGACACTGATGGTAAAAATGGACACACGGATGACACTGATGGTAAAAATGGACACACAGATAACAATGATGGTAAAAATGAACAAACGAATGACACACTGATGGTAAAAATGGACACACGGATGACACACTGATGGTAAAAATGGACACACGGATGAGAAACTGATGGTAAAAATGGACACACAGATGCAAAAACAGATATATGGAAGAGACACTGATAATAATAATGGAGACATGGATGAGACTGATGGTAAAAACACATACATAGATGAGACACTGATGATAAAAATGTACACATGGATGAGACACTGATTGTAAAAACGGACACACCGATGACACACTGATGGCAAAAACAGACACACGAATGAGACACTGATGGTAAAAACAGACACACGGACCATACTCTGGTGATAAAACCGGACACCCAGGTGACACACTGATGGTAAACATGGACACAAGGATGAGAAACTGTTGGTAAAAATGAACACATGGATGACACACTGATGGTAGAAACAAACAGACGGGCAGGACACTGATGGTAAAAACAGATACATAGATGAGACACTGATGGTAAAAACAGCCACACGGATGAGACAGTGATGGTAAAAATGGACACACTGATGAGACACAGATGGTAGAAACAGACACATGGATGAGACACTGATGGTAAAAATGGACATACGGATGAGAAACTAATTGTAAAAACGGACACATGAACGGTTCTTGGAGATCAGGTTGGATAGATGAGACACTGATGGTAAAAACAGCCACACGGATGAGACAGTGATGGTAAAAATGGACACACTGATGAGTCACAGATGGTAGAAACAGACACATGGATGAGACACTGATGGTAAAAATGGACATACGGATGAGAAACTAATTGTAAAAACGGACACATGAACGGTTCTTGGAGATCAGGTTGGATCAGAATTAGTGATGAGCGACTGTACTCGTTGCTTGGGTTTTCCCGAGCACGCTAGGGTGGTCTCTGAATATTTATAACTTCTTGGAGATTAAGTTTTCATCACCTCAGCTGAATGATTTACAGCTATTAGCCAGCTTGATTACATGTGGGGATTCCCTAGCAACCAGGCAACCCCCACATGTACTCAGCTTGGCTAATAGCTGTAAATCATTCAGCTGCCGTGATGAAAACTAAATCTCCGAACACTAACAAATACTTGGAGGTTACCCAAGCGTGCTGGGGAAAACCCGAGCAACGAGTACACTCGCTCATCACTAATCAGAATGGGTGCAGACATAAAACACTCTTTTAATCTTAAGCCCTGATAGCTCCCGGTGACCAAACTTTGAGACTTGCCCCCTTACATGTAAGGTCAGTAAGTGGTTTAGCAATCTGCAAAACCCTTGATAAATTTTCTATAATAGTTGGCAAATCCCAGAAAACGCTGCAAAACCTTAAGATCACGAGGCTGAAACCAATCAGTTATGGTCTGCACCTTCCCAGGGACCATCTTAAACTCTTCTGCTGACAAAATAAACCCTAAGAGAGATTTTCTGAACAGAAAAAAAACATTTCTCTAATTTAGCAAACAAAGAGTCATCCCTCAATCTCTGTAACAGAACACGAACATGTTTCTGGTGAATGTCTAAATCTGGCAAGAAAATCAGAATATCATACAGGTAAATCATAACATATCTTCCAATGCAATCAGAGAAAATATCATTCACAAAATTATGAAACACAGCAGGTGCATTAGATAATCCCAAAGGCATGACAATGTTTTCAAAAAGACCCTCAAGCGTTAAAAACGCTGTTTTTCACTCATCACCCTTCCAGATGTGTATTAAATTGTAAGCCCCTCTAAGATCAAGTTTAGAAAACACCCTGGCCCCCAGAAGCTGATTATATACAGTAGGTCGGAGATGAGTGGAAGTGAGTAATTTTTTTTAACCGTGATCTTGTTTAGTTCTTGGAAATCAAGGCAAGGACGGAGAACCCCATCTTTCTTTTTAACAAAGAAAAATCCAGCAGCTAGAGGGGAGGAGAAGGAAGGATATGACCCTTCCATAAACTTTAGTTAACATATTCTTTCATGGCAGTCGGTTCAGGCCCTGACAAATTGTAAAGGCGAGCTTTAGGCAATTTGGCGCTAGGAATAAGATCAATAGCACAATCACAGGGATGATGGGGAGGTAGTATCTCTGCCTATTTGTTTAATAACACATCTCTGAAGTCCTTCAGGTACCCCTGAAGACCCTTCAGACTAGCATAGCATATTTGTATGTTTTTTAGACATTTCTTGTAACAATTGGGGCTCCATTTCTCAATCTCCTTCAGACACCAATCAATAACAGGATTGTGAATCTGCAACCATGGAAACCTCAGTACCAAGAGTGAAATCCACCATTGCTCTATTGACCAAATTGTGAGCTAATGGTGCCTTGTCAAGGGCGACGACTTGAATGGGTCTTTCTAAACTAACTGTCCCTAATCCTAGCTTCAGAACCAATCCCAAATCAATAAAGTTAGCAGCAGAATCACAGTCAATAAAAGCCAATGTTGATAACACCTAGTTCTCAAAGGATAACATCGTATTTATCAGTACTTTATCAGAGGAAGAAAAAGTACCTGGGAGTCTGGGTGACTTCATCAGGCCATCACCCAGACTCAGGCGCTCTCCCAATACTTTGCTAACTTGAGGACGAGTTGGGCAATTCTTAACAAAATGTCCAGAGAGACCACAGTATAGACAGAGTTTAAGATCTTGTCTCAGTCTTCTCTCCGCAACATGAAGACTGACAACTCTAACCTCGGGTAAATGAATGTGCTCTGGGGAAGTATAATGAGCAGCCTGCTGTTCACCATGTCTCTCACGGATTCTATGGTCCATTCATATGGCCTGAGTCATGGCCTCCATCAGAGAACAAGAGGCGTCATAAAGGACCAGTGCATCCTTGAGGGTTTTGGAAAGACCTTTTTGGAACGGGCACCTGAGAGTAGCATCGTTCAATAGAACTTCGGTGGACCACTACCGGAACTAAGTACAGTAGTTCTCAGCTGTATGATCCCCCTGTGGCAGGTTCAGATCTTAGCCTCAGCAACCTGGATTCTGTTGGGTTTATCATACATCAGACCTAAGCTGTCAAAAAAGGCATCAACAGGAAACCGTTCTGGGGCTTGGTGGACAAAAAAAAACCCAAGTCTGAGGACCCCCTCACCATAGGAGCATGATTATTCCCTGATGACCGGGACCAGAAGGTAATAAATAATCTACAGTTCTCCCTGAATACCCTTAGCTGGTCTTTCTCTCCCAAAAATTTATCAGGGAGAGATATTACAGGTTCAGAAGAGACTGACTGTACATCAGAGGGTACTGACTTCACAGTCCCTGCCGGCAATGGGGGGCTATGTGGGGTCTTCATCAATTTATTTATCTGACCCTGCAACTGATATTGTGATGACTCCAGACTCTGGCAATCCTTAGCCAGATCCTGGGTCATCTGCTTCAAATTCGCCACCTGGTCACAAAGCATGTGAACAGGATCCAAACTGGTAAAATAGAATAACGTATTGGCCATACATAATGTGTCACTAGTCACTTTTCATGGCCAAGCCATGAGTCACAATAGTCAAGGAGTAAAAGGGCAGAAGCCAGGAGGGTACAACATAAACCAAAGGAAGAGAAAAAAACATGGTCAAATAACGTTCTGAGGTCAGAATATCGGGAGGATAATGGATCAGAGCAGAAGGGGTTAAAGAGATGGATGGTCAGAACGAGGTCCAAGTTCAGGCAACAAAAGATCAAGCATACAGAACTCAGAGCACAGGGAGCACAAACTTCACTAGCTGAATGTACATCTGGCAAAGGTCTGGGATTAACAGCTCAATTAAGTAGCATGGCAATCACCTGGGATGATGAACACTTGGAGACAGCCAATATCTCACAGTCTCAGATTTGATAGTCGATCGTCAATCAACACACTGACAGCTCAACATGCCCCTGTACTTGATTGGATGGTTGAGCTGTCAGTAACTGCATCCCAGACGTACTGAGGGGTGGAACCATGACTGTATGATAACCTGTAACATGTCATAGCAGCAGGGCATTATGGGGAGGAAATAAGATTTTTTGGGGGAGACCCACAAATCGAATCTCAAATTTTTTAAATTCATGTGTAACGGAGAATTTCAGGAAATTTCAAGCTCGATTTTCTACAGATCAATTAGGAATTTTTCACATATACCCAGGGCCGGACTGGCCATCTGGCAATTTTGGCAAATGCCAGAAGGGCCTGTCTGGTCATGGGCTGCCTTGTCTGCTACATTGTTAGCAGAACCTGTCTTGTTAAGACACCCATACTGTTAAAGAGTTGTGACGGAGCACAAGTCGCTTACCCCAGCAGGCTGCGGGAATCATTAGAAATATTAGTCTTGTAGTAAATCTTCCTTTCCTCCATCCAGGGTAATATTAGTAATATATCCCATCTGGTTCATGGGGACTGGTACAGCATGGGCCTGTGTGATTTCAAATGCCAGGGCTGAATTTCATCCGCAGTCCGTACCTGCATATACCTATATATAGTTACAGTTGTGTGAAAAAGTCTTTGCCCCTTCCAGATTTCCTATTCTTTTGCATGTTTGTCACACTTAAATTTTTCAGATCATCAAACAAATTTAAATATTAAAGAAAGTAAACACAAAATGCAGTTTTTAAATGAAGGTCTTTATTACTAAGAGAAAAAGTAATTGCCTCCCCCCTCTTAAAACATAAATTAACCATGGTTTATCACATCTCTGGGAAGCTGAGTTCAAATTCCCTAGCCTTACCAGGCCTGATTACTGCCACAACTGTTCTCAATCAAGAAATAACAAAAAGAATATGCGGGACAAAGTGAAGTAGACAAAAAGATCCTCAAAAGCTAATCATCATGCTGTGATTCAAAGAAATTGTTGAACAAATGAAAAACAAACTAATTGAGACCTATAAGTCTGGAAAAGGTTATAAAGCCATTTCTCTAGCTTTGGGACTCCAACAAGCCACAGTGAGAGCCATTATCCCCAAATGGCGAAAACATTTAACAGTGATGAACCTTCCCAGAGTGATCAACTGACCAAAATTACCTCAAAAGCACAGCAATGTCTCATCCAAGAAGTCCTAAAAGACCCAACAACAGCATCCAAAGAAATTAAAAATGGAACACACTGTTGCTCACCGGAATACTGTACCTACAACAGCTGGTATCTAAACAGATTCTGAGCCAATTCTGGCACCAAGCATAAAAATCTAATTATTCAAAAACGATACCGCACTCTAGGGTATATGGTCAAAATATGATTACTCAATGAGTAGGTGAGCACCCCACTCAGAATGAGCATCCAAAGAACTGCAGGCACCACTTCCCTCTGTTAAGGTCATTGTTAATGGCTCCACCATAAGAAAGAGACTAGGCAAAAATGGCCTGAATGGCAGAGTTCCAAAACAAAAACCACTAATAAGTAATAAGAACATAAAGGCTCATCTCATTTTTGCCAGAAAACATCTTCACAATCCCCAAGACTTTTGTAAGCATACTCTGTGGACTGACGAGACAAAAAGTATAACTTTTTTGGAAGGTGTATGTCCCACTACATCTAGTGTAGAAGTAATACAGCATTTCAAAAAAGGAACATCATACCAACAGTAAGGCATGAGGGAAATAATATTCAACAAAATGCACACATAATTGATGAATTTTGTGCAAAATAAACAATTATCTTTATTTTATTTCTTTAACCTGTCTTGCGACTTGCTAGTACAATAACAAAATTGAGTGTTCCTCTAGGATGTTGCGAAATTTGCTCCAAAATAGCTGACTTACGACTCTAGGGTGAAGTAATTTTTCCCCCTCTACTCCTCCTTGGTCAGACCTTCGTCGGACTGCAAACTATATCCTACGAGGAACGGTTAAAGAATCTGGGAATGTTTAGCTTGCAAAAAAGAAGGCTAAGAGGAGATTTCATAGCTGAAGAGCTGTCACAGAGTAGAGGGAACATCCTTATTCCCATTTGCACATGGAAACACGAGAAGCACTGGAATGAAACTGAAAGGAAGACAAGACAGATTAGACATTACAGAAAACTTTTTGACCAATGAGTGGAACAGGCTGCCACGATAAGTTGTGAGTTCAATGTAAGTCTTCAAACAGAGGCTGGACAGACATCTGTCTGAGATGGTTTAGTGACTCCTGCATTGAGCAGGGGGTTGGACATGATGACCCTGCAGGTTCCTTACAACTCTATCATTCTATGATTCTGTGATTCTATGAATATAACGCAAACCAAAAAATGGCACAAAATGCTGAAAATGAGGCACTCATTATCAGGTCTAGCTTAAAGATGTACAGTATGTGCCTTGGGGTACACAGTGCCAAAGTGGCGAATGTAGTGTTAATAATTTCCCCCAAGACCTATGCTATAAAAATAAATCCCTGAGTGATGCAGCCTTGACGCTGTGTCTTTCCATGGCAGTACACAGCTCTCCATAGGATATGACCCTTTACATTAATGGTACAGAAATACATTGACTGTGCTGCTGTCTCCATCCTCTCCACAGGAAAGAAAGAAAGATCTTTGTAGAATAAATGTGTTTGCTGCACAGTCAGTGAATGGAGAGAAGCTTCTAATACATTGTTATATCCTTCTAGGAGAAATATTGCTGCATTTCATTTATTAGGAGGCGTCCAAACCCTGAACAGTACAGTAAATGGACTGGGTCCTTCTAGCATTAGTACAATAGGGCCATTGTTTGCATTTTTTTCCTTGCACTTTGCAGAAGAGGCCATATATTATACATATATCATACATTGTTGTTTGCTATTAAGTGGCTGTACTAAATTACTGCATGGAATTATTACAATACTGCCCTTCCACCGGAATATGGAAGACTTCCTGACATGTCTCATTTAAATAATACTTGTATTTCCCATTAAAAAAACACAGCTAGATTAATTATTTTTTTTCCATCCCTTAGTTATTACTCCTGGAAATGTATGAATGATTAGACAAGCTTCCATTACCATTCCAATCTAAAGCGACTGGTATAGCCTGTTGTCTTGTAAGCTTGGTAAAACAACAGGTTACTGATTTATCTCGTCCTATATCTGTGACCTGGACATGATTTCTATGATGGGGTTAAACATGTGTCATGTCCATAGAAAAAAAAATCCAACTTAGAAGACTGCTTTTTTATTTATTTTACTCACTTATATAGCGCCCAAAATCCCACAGCGCTTTAAAGGCATCATCAGCACTGTCCCCAATTGGCTCACAATCTAGAATCCCTATCAGTATGTCTTAGAGTATGGAGTACCCAGATGAAATCCATGCAAACATGGGGAGAACATACAAACTCCATGTACATATCGTCCTTGGTGGAGTTTGAACCAAGGACCCCAGGGCTGCAAGGCTGCGATGCTAACCACTGAGCCAACGTACTGCTTTTTGCGCAAATACATCACCATACAGCTTTTATCTCAACTCTAAAAAGAAAGTACATATTTAGTAAATTGCCAGAAATGGCCATCTGCAATTACACCCATCTTAGGCTAGTTTCACACTAGCGTTTACCTGACCTGCGGCAGGCTGCGGACTTCCTCTGTGAAGCCCCGCCCTCGGCCGCACTTCCGCCGCTAGCTCCGCCTACTTCTGCATGCAGCCCGCATGCGGCCTCCATACCTATCTTTAACATTAGGTACGCAGGTCGTGCGGCTGTATGCGGATGCTGCCGCATGCGTCGTTTTGACGATGCGGAAAAAAAAATGCTACAGGCTGCGTCCTACGCTGGTCGCCGCATCGTCAAAACGACGCATGCGGCAGCATCCGCATACAACGGCACGACCTGCGTACCTAATGTTAAAGATAGGTACGGAGGTCGCATGCGGGCCTCATGCAGAAGTAGGCGGAGCTAGCGGCGGAGGTGCAGCCGAGGGCGGGGCTTCACGGAGGAAGTCCGCAGCCTGCCGCAGATCAGGTAAACGCTAGTGTGAAACTAGCCTTACACATTCATAGCATATCCACAGGATTTTTCATAAGACCCTAATTGATCAACATCCCACCATGTTTGCAACCCTAATTCCAGAGATTGGTGCTAGTCCCAGAGATGGAACCACCATCTATTTGGCACATATATGAATATATTACACCAATCAAAGATGGTTATAGTATTCTAGATGGTGGCCCGATTCTAACGCATCGGGTATTCTAGAATATGTATGTAGTTTATTTATGAAGTTTTCAGAATAATGCAATTTATACAAAGGATTCGGCCGGACGGCCGTGACCAATTAGCAAAGTGTGGTTCAAATTCCACGCAAATTCGTGGGTGGACTGCAACTGTCGCTGATTGTCCGCAGCCGGGTGTGACCAATCAGTGAAGCCAGGCCAGGTTTTTGAGGGCCCTGGGCGAAAGAAGTCTCAGTGGGTCCCCCTCTTTTACACATACCACGATTCGTGATGCACAGATACAGCAGAGAAATAGAGCACAGCCAAGTAGCGTATAACACAGCCCACGTAGTATATAACACAGCCCACGTAGTATATAACACAGCCCACATAGTATATAGCAAAGACACGTAGTATATTACACAGCCCACGTAGTATATAGCACAGCCACGTAGTATATAGCACAGCCCACGTAGTAGATAACACAGCCCACGTAGTATATAGCACAGCCACGTAGTAAATTACAAAGCCCACGTAGTATATAACACAGCCCACGTAGTATATAGCACAGCCCATGTAGTATATAACACAGCCCACGTAGTATATAGCACAGCCACGTAGTATATAACACAGCCCATGTAGTATATAACACAGCCACGTAGTATATAGCACAGCCACGTAGTATATAGCACAGCCCACGTAGTAAATAGCACAGACACGTAGTATATTGCCCAGCTACGTAGTATATTGCCCAGCCATGTAGTATATTGCCCAGCCACGTAGTATATAGCAGACACGTAGTATATAGCACAGCCATGTAGTATATTGCCCAGCCATGTAGTATATTGCCCAGCCATGTAGTATATTGCCCAGCCACGTAATATATTGCACAGCCACGTAGTATATAGCACAGAGATGTAGTATATAACACTGCCCATGCAGTCTATAACCCAGGCCATGTAGTATAGAGCACAGCAATGTAGTATATTGCCCAGCCACGTAATATATACCACAGCCACGTAGTATATAGCACAGCCCACATAGTATATAGCACAGAGACATAGTATATAACACAGCCCACGCAGTATCTAACACAGCCCACATAGTATATAGCAATGTGGGCACCATATCCCTGTTAAAAAAAGAATTACAATAAAAAATAGTTATATACTCACCCTCCGTCGGCCCCCGGATCCAGCCCAGGTGTTTACCGATGCTCCTCGCGATGCTCCGGTCCCAAGAGTGCATTGCGGTCTCGCGAGATGATGACGTAGCGGTCTCGTGAGACCGTTACGTCATCATCTCGCGAGACCGCAATGCATGGACCGGACCGTCGCGAGGAGCGGGAAAGGCCTGGGCTGGATCTGAGGGCTGACAGAAGGTGAGTATATAATGATTTTTTTTATTATTTTTAGCATTAGATCTTTTTACTATTGATGCTGCATAGGCAGCATCAATAGTAAAAAGTTGGTCACACAGGTTTAATAGCAGCGTTAACGGAGTGCGTTACACCACGGCATAACGCTGCCATTAACCCTGTGTGAACACTGACTGGAGGGGAGTATGGAGCGGGCTGCACTGTGCCCATCGCTGATTGGTCGTTGCCGTTTGACCGCGACCAATCAGCGACTTGGGATTTCCGTGACAGACAGACAGATGGAAGTGACCCTTAGACAATTATATAGTAGATCTTGCAGTTCAGGCAGTTGCAGACAAGCTTATTCTCGGCCCAAGTGCATTCAGACAATATAACGGATAGCACTTGGACATTTATTAGTCTACCGGGCTGTGCATCTGTCTGATGCTTTTCCTTGAACAGAGACTGTCGATGGGAAAAATTGCTGCGTGTAATGGCCTTAGAGTCTGCAAGCTGTAGTGACCTGTTCAGATGTGACCAACATAGTGGTAAAAATGAAATTTTTCATTCCCATCATCACATTCCCGGCACCAGATTTTAAAAATTACAGAGAAAAACTGGAGCAAGTTCAGAGAAGAGCTACCAGGATGGTGAGCAAACTGCAAACTATGACCTACAAGGAACGGTTAAAGGATCTAGAATGTTTAGCTTGCAAAAAAGAAGGCTGAGAGGAGACTTAATAGCTGTCTACAAATATCTGCAGGGCTGTCACAGTGTAGAAGGATCATCATTATTCTCATTTGCACAAGGAAACACGAGAAGCAATGGAATGAAACTGAAAGGGGGAAGATACAGATTAGATATTAGAAGAAACTTTTTGATCAATGAATAGAACAGGCTGCCACGAGAGGTGGTGAGTTCTCCTTCAATGGAAGTCTTCAAACAGAGGCTGGACAGACATCTGTCTGAGATGGTTTAGTGAATCCTGCATTGAGCAGAGGGTTGTACATGATGACCGCAGAGGTCCCTTCCAACTCTGACATTCTATGATTTTATGAATCGTTCCACTTTGTGTTAATTCCCAAAAAGCACTTGAAAGTTTAACAAACTACCTGACAGCAGTGTTGAATATGATGAGGAGTGCTGTTTTTAAAATGGTATTACTCTTGGGGTTTTTCCAATATGTTGGTCCCTCAAAGTCACTTCAAAACTGAATAGATCCCTAAAAAAAATGCTTTTAATTTCTCTTGAAAAATTGCTGCAATTTTTTTTTTTAAACCTTGTAAAAGCTTAACAAAATGAAAGAACCTTTAAAAAATATGCTGATGTAAAGCAAACATGAGGGAAATATTTTTTTTCTTAACTATTTTGTGTGCTGTGGAAATTTTTTGTCAAATTTCTGGTATTTTTATAAATAAACAAAACATATCAAATTTACCACTAACATAAAGTAAAATGTGTCACGAAAAAAAATAATAAAATAACTTGGATATATTACAATATCCAAGAGTTTTTGCCACAAAAAGTGGAATTGATCAGATTTGAAAAATTTGGCCTGATCACTAAGGGGCCAAAGGTTGGCATTAAAAATAAACCAAACGGGTTTGGATGACCGAGCGTCCATGAGAAAAAAATGGCAGCATGCACCAATGTTTTCCTTATTTTAAATGAGAATCACCCATTGATGTCTATGAGTGTGCAAAAGAGAAACTATTCCATATAGATCATTTGTTTTTTACAGATACATTGCAATTATTACATTATTTAATGTTTTAAATTATGATGTATAAAAAAGGATACAATGCAGATGTAGAAAAAAAGGACATAGGAATAAAGTGACAGTATGGATAAAAGTGATGATTGAAGTGGATGATTTCACACATCTAAATGGACCGGCCATGGGTCAACAGCCACACAGGTTTATATTTATTTTTATTTATTTTACTCACTTATATAGCACCATTAATTCCCCAGCACTTTACAGACATTATCATCACTGTCCCCATTGGGGCTCACCTTCTAGATTCCCTATCAGTATGTCTTTGGAAAGTGGGAGAAAACCGGAGTGCCCGGAGGAGACCCACACAAACACAGAGAGAACATACAAACTCCTTGCAGATGTTATCCTTGGTGGGATTTGAACCCAGGACTCCAGTGCTGCCATGCTAACCACTGAGCCACCATGCTGCCTTATGTATGAGGCCACCAACTTCAGGCTATGAGATTCCCAACCACTCCTTGTTTTGTGGTCCGTACTCAGAGTGAGACACAGGGATGTGTGAAACTGGTCTAAAATAAAGGATAAAGTTCTTCTGGATAACACAAGGGCTACAAGGTGACTTAGTGGTCATGTGTCTTCACAATTAATAATAATGAGTCCAGAAAGTGCGGAAGAAATCTAAAGACCCCTATACACGTTAGATAAAAGTCAGCAACTTGACTGTCCTTCGGCAGATTACGTTGGGAGATATGAGGATTGAACATTTGGAATTCAGTCACACAATCCTTCTGTTTGGTGATTTTGGCACAGAACACAGCTCCGCTCGGCTTAGCCAAGCCTTCCAGTGTAAAGGCAGTGTATGACCAGTATTAAGGCCGCACATTAGATAATTGTCAGCTGAACCCGCCCATTTCGATGGGTTTGGCCGATGGTCTAATGCAGTGTTCCCCAACTCCGGTCCTCAAGAGCCACCAACAGGTCGTGTTTTCAGGATTTCCTTAGTATGGCCCAGGTGATGGAATTGTTGCCTGTCTAGATGATGGAATTCTCACCTGGGCAATACTAAGGGAATCCTGAAAACATGACCCGTTGGTGGCTCTTGAGGACCGAACTTGGGGAACATTAGACCAATGTCAATGTTAAGCCGGACGACTGATGGTCGGTAGAGATGTTAATCGGACATGTCTGGTTTCAGACTGCATCTCCCAGAAATAAACCACCGGCCGGTGCGTCAGACATAGAGGACACAGGAGCGCTCGGCTAAGTAAGTGCTCTTGTTTACGATTGGCCGAAACATTGTTCGGCTGACAACCATCTACTGTGTATGACCGGTCGGCTTTAGAGGACCTTTACACTTGCCGATGTCTGACCAATTTCTTAGACTACATTTTTGTGTGAATGAATCTGATTGCAAATCTCTCACTTCCCCAAAACAAATTATCTGCCATGCTTGAACGTCAATGATTGTAGCATGTAAACAGCATCAAAATAAATCTGAAAAACAAGGTATTATTTATGTCTCTCGCTTACACGGCGCCATTAATTTACATAGCACTTTATATATATCATTATAAGGAACAGGACTGTTTTATTCAAGGAATGACTACAGCACGAAAGGAAAAGGAGAAAGATTGTTTTGTTAGGTCAGAAATCTACCTGGACAGACCCTGATTACACCTAGCTGTACACATTGGGTATTCGGTGCGGATTTTCTGGGGAGGAAAATCTGTAACTGAAGTTATAACTCAATGTCATCCGCACGCTGCGTTTTGTTTGTGCTGAATCGGTGCAAAAAATTGGCATCTGTTGTATTTATATGTCGTTTCTGCTGGAAGAAAGACAGATTTTATTCATTCATTATGGGGCCACTAAATCTACGGGTCTAAGCTGTTGGCAAAGCATTGCTTTTGTTGCATTTCTTATGCATTTCTGCAATCACAGCAAAAAAAAAAACAGAAAAAATATATGAATGAGTATGGAAAATATGCACGGATTTTAAATGCAGACATGTTATGGATATCAGTTTAAAAATGGGAGTAAAATCCGTACCAAATACTTGTTGTGCGACTTTTGTTTGACCACATTCAGTATTAGTCCCAACTGGAAGTGCAACCGTTGCTATGTCAGTGTTGTGCAATTAGCTTATGCAAATTTTTTACAAGCGTATAATATAAGGTTGAGTAAAGTTTATAACTGCACATTTATCATCACTGTCCCCATTGGGGCTCACAGTGTAACCACTCCCTATCAGTATGTCTCTGGACTGTGGAGGAAACCCATACAAACACAAGGAGAACAAACTCCCTGCAGATGTCATTCC